>NC_056733.1:575354236-575474236 GCF_019279795.1 Protopterus annectens | reverse complement strand
ACTGGACTTTCATAACACAATCAGAAGTTCTATCTTCAGAGGCAAATAAGAATAAAATGCACAGAGTCAAGAAATTTTAAGGATAAAGTGCTTCTATGCATGTAATACTGTACATCCTTAGCAGATAAATATTATACCCTGTAGAGCAGTATATTGCATAACTACATTTTCATAATGTGAGTATTTACTTGCAAACAGTTACATACGTTTTTGCAGTTCGAGCTGAATGCGCAGCACCATAATGTAACTACATCAATAATATTGGGGCTGCTCCCAGATATAGACAAGTTAAACTATGGTGTAGAAAATCATTTTTGTAGGTTATTATATTGCCCAGCTAAGAAAAGTCGTATGTGCTGCCTTCAAATCCTGTAAGCATTTTGTCTGTCTGTATAACCACTGTGCAAAAAACATTGAGATGGATAGTTGTTTTTCTTCAATGGTTTATGCAACAATTATATCTAGCACACCTGGTTTAAAATGGTACACTGTACACAAAGCCAAACTAAACCACTCCCAAAAGTGCATAATGGACAACTACACACTTTTTGAAGTGCTTTAGTTTGGCATCTTATTCTGGAGGAGTTTATGCAGTTGTTTGTTACGCACGTTTTGGAGTGGTTTACATGGTACATGTTTGCTGAATTTTTTTTGCATTTGCAGATCACCTGCTTTATCCATTTTCATTGTCACAGGGAACCAGAGTATATCCTGATATTCAACAGGTGCAAGACAGACAGAAAGTCGTGCATAAGGTGCCATCCATGACAGGTTGCACAGGCACATACTCTCAATCCCACATGACATGGACATGCATGAACAATTTGGAGTTGCAAGCAGCTTTGAAATGTTGGATGAAACCAAAAGAACCACTGAAAATCAGTGGAACCCAACTAAGCACTATGAGGAGCAATAACAAAGTTAACCACTGAAGTTTCTTCTTTTTTTTTTTTTTTGCTGTTACATGCATGTCTTAATATATCCATTGAACAAGATTTTTGGAAAACAGGCTAAGAATCTGTATCGTATATGGAATGGTTCTATTTGTGAGCACTGGTACCATGACAGAAGACTAGTGTATAAAACTGAAAAATCTGATATATGTCTGCTACATACATCACAAGGAGCTCAAAATAACCAAGCCTGCTACTTTTCACAACTTTGTAATTTAGATTATTGTTCAGTACTGAGCTCAAAATGTATTTAAATCCATGAGCAAGATCTTATTTCAGTCCAGTTGTACATAGGCAGCAGCCAGACACCTTGCAAATGCTTCTAGGGGTTCTTAGAGTCCCCTTTATTTATTAATTTGTTCTTTGTTGATTTAGTGGATGGGCTGGTCCTTGGATCCTTTTCTGCCATGACCTAGCTGCAGAAGGCACAGAAGTAAAAGCAAATGATTCAAATACAATATTTCAAAGATTACAGAATGCAGAAAATTTGGTTATACAACATTTGCATAGGCTAATAATTTATGTTGTCAGTAGCGTAAAACCATTTCAAGTACCAAGGTTTCATGTAATTGCAGTAATATCTGTATGGAAAAGTACCTACAGGGCAGAAATTGAAATCTGGCGATGAAAGAGAAGGATGGGCTGAGAACTGAAGAGACAATAGAAAGTTATGAAAGTAGTAGGTAAAGAACAGGAAGTGTTAATGATTAGTGGAGTGAGGACAGTCAACTGATTGGAGCAGAAGGCTTTAATATACTTCTACAGTGAGACAAATTATACATTACATTTACGTGTTTACGATAGAGGAAAGTCCCTCTGTTATATTAGGCTTTTTAAAATTTGCTGTCTAATGAGATTATTAGTGTAATTTGTGTAACTTTTGTTAACATCAGTTTATACTTCATTGTAACTGTAGAGTGCCATGGCACTTTTAATACCACTTATGCTAAGTGTAACCACAGGATGCTGGCTATATAAGATATGTTAATTTTTTGCCTTGTGTAACTTATACTGTCTTACCAAGCTGACATTATTAGAATGATGAAGGCTTGTTTCAAAACATGGAGACAAATAGAGTGCAACTATTTTAACAACCTATTGCAACCACACTGACCTAGTTGCTGTTTCTAGTATATATGCATATCAGTTTATTATAACATCATATCTCAAAGTGCATTTTTAGTGCATTCTTGGTCTCTGCCAGATGTCTAAGGAATACTGTAGCAGACTCAGAAGCAAATTTGGTTTTCACTTTATAAATGAAGGCTGTACCTTTCGTAATAGTTCGTTTTAATTGTTTATTTATTTGTTTGTTGGTTTGTTTACTGGGAAAAGTCTGATGGGGCAATGCACCATTTCAGTCAAAGCCTGGTGAAAAAAAGCTTGATATCTGAATAAATTGCCAATAAAAATATAAACAGTAATATACAGGGTTATAAAACTTAACAGGTGGTACCATGTTAATTATATTCTATTGTATTTAGAACACTTTAAGCTCAGGCACATATTAAGCGCAGGCACATCTATAGAAAATAGTATAAACAGCATGTATAACTCACATATCAGTAGAACATTCAGCATTGTTTTACAATTTATGTAGAATCTCCCACACAGACAGCAGGCAATGCACATCCAGTCAGACAGATTCACTAGAGATCTGAAATCCGGACATTACTATAGTAAAAGTTTAAGAATTTATTAATATTTGTTTGATTTAACTGCATAAAGTGTGGAATTAATAATGGGATAGTGCCAGGGCAGTGTTAATATTTCAGGCAGGGGCAATAATGCCCTTCTAGACTGTTAATATACCATATCAGTCATTCCCATAATAAGTATCCAGGTTATTCTTAAAAATATCTAAACTAGTACTTGCTTTAATGTAATTTGATAGTCTATTCCATGCATCAGCTACTCTGTCAGACACCCAATTATTATACCTGTCATTCCTATACAGTCTTCTACACAGGTTGTCTGATGATTCTCTGCTACTTTTTGATAAATCCAAACATTTCCAATGGAAATTGTCTCAAAATGTCCTAAATGCCTGAATTAGGATTTCTATTAAATATCTGTATGAGACACTGTACAAGTTCAGATATTTTAGTCTTTCATAGCAAGTTAAATTTTCACAACCATGGATGCTCTTGGTATATTTCTTCTGTACTCTTCCCAATTTAATTGTACATGTTTTTTTATAAAGTTTCTATGTTGTTATTCCATATTCTGTTTTGGGTGTAATGCAATTTACAGTCAATCATTTTATCTTTTTTGATTTCCAAGACATTATAAATCTTATTATAAAACCTATAGTGCTATAATAATCATTAACCATGGAATCTAGCCATATACTCAGGTCTTTAAATGAATCTAGAGTTTCAATCATTGTGTGCTGTATTAAATATTCAACTTTCAATCGATATCTCCCAAATTCCATGTGCTTAGTTTCTGATGTATTTATCAGCACATTATTCCCTTGTGCCCAAATGGTCAATTTAGTTAAGTTCTTTTGCAGACATGAGCGATTTGCAACACATGCAATCATTTTACCCATTTTCACGTCATCTTCATAAACACTGTGGAGCACCTCAGATGAGAAAGATAGCTCTGGAAGATACAACCTAAACAAGTATGGACCTGGGGCAGAGCCCTGTGGGACACCATGGCTGTAACTCAGAATTTCAACTGTCCAATTGTTGTATGATACTTGCTGCGCCCTATTTATAAGCCGTGCAGCTATCCCTTTCATTAAGATTTTAGCAATACCTAGTTGTTCTAATTTGTTGATCAGTGATTTGTGTATGATCTTATCTAATGCAGAAGTTAAGTCTATCTAAATTATATCACAGCACAATTTTTCATTTAATAGCTGTTATTATATTGTTACAGAGCATCACGTTGCCGATAGTTATAGATCTGTTTTCAACTTATTTTATTTATTTATTTTATTTATTTAACATTTGTTAACCAGGAAAGTCCAACTTGGAATGAGCCAATTTTCAGCGGAGGCCTGGGGAGAAATGCTCCAGATGCATGCTGATATATGATTTCATGTCTCACGTTTTCCAGTTCTGACAATAATTTGCATAAAATAAATTGCTCCATTATTTTTCCACAACATGAAAGTAAACTTATGGATCTGTATGACTCTGGGTTTGTCCTGTTCCCCTTTACCTTAAAGATAAGTTTAACAAGTACATGTATCCAATCTTAAGGAATCTCTCCCTACATACAGACCTATATATTAACAGGTACAATGGTACTGTAAGTTCATGCTGAAGTGTTCTCAGGTCACTGTTACTAATTCTGTCCCCACCCTGTGCTTTGTTTGGTTCCAGTTTGCTTAGCTCTTTTTCAATTTAATCTAATTTAATTTCAGCATCTGAAGGCTGTTATTAGGACAATTTATCACCCTCTTGGTGAAGCAAAACTGCTTTACATAACATTTTGTATATATAACTACAATCTGCTATGTTTAAGAATAAAGTTTAGAATCTATACACACTTTATTAATATTTATGTCTTTACTCCTACCAATTATTTATTTATTTGTTTGTTGGTTTATTTACTGGGAAAGGTCTGACAGGGCAATGCCCCATTTCAGTCAAAGCCTGGTGAAAAAAAGCTTGATATCTGAATAGATTGCCAATAAAAATATATACAGTAATATACAGGGTTATAAAACTTAACAGGTGGTACCATGTTAATTACACTCCATTGTATTTAGAACACTTTAAGCTCAGGCACATCTGTAGAACATAATATAAACAGCATGTATAACTCACACATCAGTAGAACATTCAGCATTGTTTTACAATTTATATAGAAACTCCCACACAGACAGCAGGCAATGCACATGCATATATTATCCAGTCAGTTAGATTCACTAGAGATCTGCAATCTAGACATTGCTATAGTAAAAGTTTAAGAATTTAGTAATATTTGTTTGATTTAACTGCATAAAGTGTGGAATTAATAATGGGATAGTGCCAGGGCAGTGTTATTCTACTAATAGGTATTACATGCATATACAAATATTTCAGGCAGGGGGAATAATGCCCTTCTAGACTGTTAATATACCAAATCAGTCATTCCCATAATAAGTATCCAGGTTATTCTTAAAATATCTAAACTAGTACTTGCCTTAATGTAATTTGATAGTCTATTACATGCATCAGCTACTCTGTCAGATACCCAATTATTATACTTGTCATTCCTATACAGTCTTCTACACAGGTTGTCTGATGATTCTCTGCTACTTTTTGATAAATCCAAACATTTCTAAATGAAATTGTCTCAAAATGTCCTAAATACCTGAATTAGGATTTCTATTAAATATCTGTATGAGACACTGTACAAGTTCAGATATTTTAGTCTTTCATAGTAAGTTAAATTTTCACAACCATGGATGCTCTTGGTATATTTCTTCTGTACTCTTTCCAATTTACTTGTACATGTTTTTTATAAAGTTTCTATGTTGTTATTCCATATTCTGTTTTGGGGATAATGTAATTTACAATCAATCATTTTGTCCTTTTAGATTTCCAAGACATTATAAATCTTATTATAAAACCTATAGTGCTATAACAATCATTAACCATGGAATCTAGCCATATACTCAGGTCCTTAAATGAATCTATAGTTTCAATCATTGTGTGCTGTATTAAATATTCAACTTTCAATCGATGTCTCCCAAATTCCATATGCTTAGTTTCTGATGTATTTATCAGCACATTATTCCCTTGTGCCCAAATGGTCAATTTAGTTAAGTTCTTTTGCAGATATGAGCGATTTGCAACACATGCGATCATTTTACCCATTTTCACGTCATCTGCATGAACACTGTGGAGCACCTCAGATGAAAAAGATAGCTCTGGAAGAAACAACCTAAACAAGTATGGACCTGGGACAGAGCACTGTGGAACACCATGACTGTAACTCAGAATTTCAACTGTCCAATTGTTGTATGATACTTGCTGTGCCTTATTTATAAGCCATGCAGCTATCCCTTTCATCAAGATTATATCAATACCTAGTTGTTCTAATTTGTTGATCAGTGATTTGTGTATGATCTTATCTAATGCAGAAGTTAAGTCTATCTAAATTATATCACAGCACACTTTTTCATTTAATAGCTGTTATTATATTGTTACAAAGCATCATGTTGCAGATAGTTATAGATCGGTTTTCAACTTATTTTATTTATTTATTTTATTTATTTAACATTTGTTAACCAGGAAAGTCCGACTTGGAACGAGCCATTTTTCAGCGGAGGCCCAGGGAGAAATGCTCCAAGTTTTTCATAGATTCATAGTTGCTTGCTGATATATGATTTCATGTCTCAAGTTTTCCAGTTCTGACAATAATTTGCCTAAAATAAATTGCTCCATTTTTTTTCCACAACATGAAAGTAAACTTATGGATCTCTATGACTCTGGGTTTGTCCTGTTCCCCTTTACCTTAAAGATAGGTTTAACAAGTACATGTATCCAATCTTGAGGAATCACCCCCTACATACAGACCTACATATTAACAGATACAATGGTACTGTAAGTTCATGCTGAAGTGTTCTCAGTTCATTGTTACTAATTATGTCCCCACCCTGTGCTTTGTTTGGTTCCAGTTTGCATAGTTCTTTTCAATTTAATCTAATTTAATTTCAGCATCTGAAGTTACTTGGCTGCCATTAGGACAATTTTATCACCCTCTTGGTGAAGAAAAACTGCTTTACATAACATTTTGTAGATATAACTACAATCTGTTATGTTTAAGAATAAATTTTAGAATCTACACACGCTTTATTAATATTTATGTCTTTACTCCTACCATGTATTATATATCTATAAAATGGTTTTGTGTTATACTCAATATCTTTATATATGTTTTTTTTTTTTAATTTTTTTTTTATATTGTTTCACACTATCAGTCAGATTCAATAAAACCTACATGGTAGCGCATTGTCTTGGATTCAATAAGCAACTCTACACTGTGTTTTAGCCACGCACAGCCATGCAAACAAGGTAAACACCGTGGGATGCAAAATACAGCATAAGCAGCTGAATTGTATGCAAAGCAACCAATCCAAGATGGAGGAGCTATTCAGCAAGCTATAAAGCAACAATGTAGACTCAGTTCTGGTTTTCCCAGTGAATTATAAAATCTGTTAGAATACAGCCATGGAAAGAAATCTAGACAGAAACAATGTTGGGGCTGCTGTTGCTTTAATTCATGTGTAGGTGCAACAGGCTGAAGTCCATGCTGCTGCTGCTGCTAATAGACCAGGGTGAAGAGGGAGAAGAGTTTTCAGACTCTGGGTAACTTAGCACCACCTACATGATGTGAAAATTGTAGAGCTCTTTAGGGTGAAGAGACACACACTACAGAAACTCTGCAACCTCTTTTTCCCTCAACTCAGAGCCAGGGCAAACCGAGGGGAACCCATCACAGTGGAGACAAAAGTACAGTATGTGTAGCACTTAGAATCATAGCTACAGGTACCTTTCAGAGACCAACAGGGGAAATGCTAGGGGTGTCACAGGCATCAGCATGCAGGATTCTCCATCATTTCTTGAATGCTATGCTCCAACATGCTAGTGACCACACATATTTTCCCCATACTCCTGAGGATAGGTCTAGAAATATGCAGGAGTTCTACCCTGTAGCACACTACCCTGACATACTGGGTGCCATAGATTGCACACATGTAGAAATCATGGCACCACCTGGGGAACAGGGTAGGTTCTACATTAATAGAAAGGATTTTCCCTCTATTAACTGCCAAGTCATGTGTAATGCCAAGGAAATCATCTTGAATGTGTGTTCTGGCAACCCTGGCAGTTACCACACCTCACATATCTGGCACACCTCCCAACTGTATCAGATGTTCACTAGGGGAGATATCCCACAGGGTCATTTACTGGGGGATGCAGGTTATGCACTAGAACCGTGGCTGATGACACCCATCAAAAATGCACACACAAGCTGAAGAATGCCATAATAAGGCACATGCTCAATCCAGAAATATCACAGAGAGTGTGTTTGGTCTGCTGAAGTTGCAGTTCTGGTGCCTAGATACATCTGGGGGAGTCATGCAGTACAATCTATGGATGTGTACTGAAATATTTACAGTATGGGCCATGCTTTACAACATCATCCTGAGAAAACAGCTTCAGCAGGACCAATAAGGGGAAACAGCACACATCCCACCACCAATGCCAAGGTGACCACAGCCACACTCAGGTGAGGAGGCAGAGAGGGGAACCAGCAGCTGCTGTGGGTGTAGGCAGATGTACAGTTGATATAAAATGTTTACACACCCATGTTATAATGCTAGGTTTTGTGATATAAAAATGAGACCACAATAAATCATTTCAAAATTTTTCCCACCTTTAATGTGATCTATAACCTGTACAATTCAATTCAAAAACAAACAAATCTGTTAGAGGAAAAAATATAAAAAATAAAAAATGTACAATAAGCTGGTTGCATAAGTGTGCACACCCTTAAACTAATACTTTGTTGAAGCACCTTTTGATTTAATTACAACATTCACTCTTCTTGGGTAGGAGTCTATCAGCATAGTACATCTTGACTTGGCAATATTTGCCCATTCTGCCTTGCAAAAGTGCTCCAAATCTGTCAGATTGCGAGGACATCTCTTATGCACAGGTCTCTTCAGGTCACCCCACAGATTTTCTATTGGATTTAAGTCTGGACTCTGGCTGGGCCATTCCAAAACTTTAATTTTCTTCTAGTGAAGCCATTCTTTTGTTGATTTGAATGTATGCTTGGGGTCATTGTCATGTGAAAGGTGAAATTCCTCTTCATCTTCAGCTGTCTAGCAGACGCCTTAAGGTTTTGGGCCAAAAGTGACTGGTATTTGGAACTGTTCATAATTCCCTCCACCTTGACTAAAGCCCCAGTTTCAGCTGAAGAAAAGCAATCCCAAAGCATGATACTGCCACCACCATGCTTCACCATGGGGATGGTGTTCTTTTGGTGATGTGATGTGTTGTTTTTGCGTCAAACGTACCTTTTGGAATTGCGGCCAAAAAGTTCAACCTTGGTCTCAACAGACCATAACACATTTTCCCACATGCTTTTGGGAAACTTGATGTATTGTTTTGCAAATTTTAGCCAGGCCTGGATGTTTTTCTGTGTAAGAAAAGGCTTCTGTCTTGCAACCCTACCCCATAGCCCAGACATATGGAGAATACAGGAGATTGTTGTCGCATGTAGTACACAACCAGTACTTGCCAGAAATTCCTGCAGCTCCTTCAGTGTTGCTGTACGTCAATTGGCAGCCTCCCTGACCATTTTTCGTCTTGTCTTTTCATCAATTTTGGAGGGGCGTCCAGTTCTTTGCAACATCACTGTTGTCCCATATTTTTTTCCACTTTTTGATGACTGTCTTCACTGTGTTCCATTTTATATCCAATGCTGTGGAAATGTTTTTGTACCTTTCTCCTGACTGATACCTTTCAACAATGAGATCCCTTTGAGGCTTTGTAAACTGTCTGAAAACCATGGCTTTATCTGTAGCAGGCAACTGAGCAAATATCAGGAAAATCCTACTAGGACAGCTGAACTTTATTTCAGGTTAATCAGAGTCTCTTTAATTGATGGCAGGTGTGTACCCAGAGTCTCTTTAATTGATGGTAGGTGTGTACCCAAGAAGACTGAATGCTGTAATTAAATCAAAAGGTGCTTCAACAAAGTATTAGTTTAAGGGTGTGCACACATATGCAACCAGCTTATTGTAGTTTTCTATGTTTTATATTTTTTCCCCTAACAGATTTGTTTTTCAAAATCCACACAACAAAGAAAAAGAAAAAGGCCAGTGAATTCTAGCTCTTCCATTCACCAAGCGTTGTTTAATGCCACAATAAAATTCTCTTAGCGCCTCGGCCACAAACAGCCTTTACAGAGTAAAATTTTGGCTTCTAAAAACCTCACATTTTATACATTAACTTAATTACATTTCCTTCAATTAACTAATTACATCCAAATTACTAAAATTCAGTTCATATTATTTTTTAAAGTTAAAACAACATTAAATGAAACTTTGCCAATTGCATTCCTTATTCAAACCATTTGGTTGTAAAGTGTTGTACTTAATAATAAAAATAGATTCCTTTCTCCTTAATATGTGCTGAAAGATTTTTTAGTTCATAGTAAATATTCTAAACTGAAGGAAAAAAATCCTAAAAAGTCTGACAAAAATAGGAACTTTCCCATGTGGAAAGTGTTCCATTTGTCAGCATATTACAACTAAAGTAGATAAAATAGAAGGAAATAAATTTGATACTCTAGGAATTTATACCCGTACAAGTAAAGGGATAATTTATGCCATAAGTTGTCCATGTAAGAAATATTACATAGGGGAAAACAAGAGAAGTCTTGGAGAAAGGATAAAGGAACATATTAGAGATGTTAAGAAAAATAAGGTTATTAGTCCTATAGCAGAACATTTTAACAGGGTACACATGGGGGATGTAAAAAGTTTGTAAGTAACAGTTTTGGAACAAGTGTCACAGCAGTATGGAAATGTAGGAATGTTGAAGCACATATTAAGGAGAAAGGAATCTATTTTTATTATTAAGTACAGTAACGTGTGATAATATATTGTGCATCTGTAAGAGTTTTAAAGAGGCTGGATAGTGGGTAGGGGAAAGGAGTTAGAACATGTCAGCAGGTGCTAGGCAGTTACAAGTAATGTGTGATAATATATAGTGCATCTGTGGGAGTTTTAAAGAGGTTGGATAGTGGGTAGGGGAAAGGAGTTAGAATATGTCACCCAGGTGCTAGGCAGTTGCATGTCCAGGAGTTGTTCAATTGGGAAATAAGCTGTTTTTTGAAGATGGTTTTATTAGGTTGCACCCTGATTTGTAGTGGTAGGGAGTTACAAATCTTGGCAATGTTGCTAGAATACAGGGAGTCAACACGGCTGTAATGGCTTTTGGAGATTGCGATTAGTGCTTTTGGAGTAGAGGATGATCAGGTGTGGTAAGGCTGGAGTTTTTTCAGGTTGGTACAGTATTTGGAGAGATAGAAGAACTTGGTTTAGAGCTAAGGTGTTAGGGAGTTCCATCCAGGAAAGCTGCTTAAGGGCCTGACAGTTGTGGGTGCGGTAGTAGGAGTTTGTGGTGAATTTTGCTATTTTGTTGTACCATACTGATAGCTTGTTTAAATTACTCTTGTTTAGATTAATTAGGGCAGGGGAAGCATACAGTAAGGTAGAGAGAAGATGGGTACGAGCTAGCATAACTTTACTGTTGCTGGTTAGGAAGTTTTTACATCTGTAAAGAGTACCTAGTTTTTTGTTGATTTTGGTTATTATATGAGCTATGTGTTTGTCAAATTTCATATTATTTTCAGTAATGAACCCTAGTAATTTGGTTTATGTGATGGGGGAAATAGGGGTATTATCTAATGCAGAAATAGAGAATGGGGGAGTAGGTGCTGCTACTTTGGAAGGATGAGTGAGCATAAGTTGGGTCTTTTTAGGATTTAATATTAACTGGGAGTTTGTTAGCCAGGTTTCGATGGATGTAAAGGCTTCTTGGGTCTTGATTCGAAGTTGCTGGAGGGTGGGAATCATCAGCGTATTGAACCAGGTTTGCTAGAGAGGTAGCTTTGTGAAGATTATTTGTAAATATAGTGAAAGGTACGGGTCCTAGGATTGATCCTTGGGGTACTCCTAGTTTTACAGGAAGTGGGGGGGGGGGATTTTCCACTGAAAAGCATGTTGGCATTGGGAAATAGTCCTGAAACCATAATAGAGTGGGGGTAGTTAGTTTTAATTCTGAGAGTGATGTTATTCGTTTTGCATTTTTTATATGATTATTATTATTATTATTGGTATTATTATTATATTATTATTATTGTTATTTATGTTTTATATAGTTCAACATCTTTTTTATTTCTTATGCTTTTTGTCTCTCATCTTAACAAAGTATCCTTTTCTTGTGGAAA
This sequence comes from Protopterus annectens, assembly GCF_019279795.1. Lineage (NCBI taxonomy): Eukaryota > Metazoa > Chordata > Ceratodontiformes > Protopteridae > Protopterus > Protopterus annectens. Next base: position 575,462,309 of record NC_056733.1, on the reverse strand, counting down.
TATATCCTCCTGACCTTGTGTGCCTAGATACTGATGAAAAATATTTTTTTTTCGTTTTTTGCATGCCAACAATTTCTCTTTCAAAACTTCTCATATTCCTTCTGCAGTTTTTTCACTGAACACATCACTCCAGTTAGTTTTACACAGTGACTGTCTTGCTTCCATATAGTCTGTTATTAATCTTCTGTGCATTGATTTAGATTTCAGTTTAGCAGAATAATCTAGCAGCGATTCTGTTTATATCCCCATGATCACTGCACATTAACAATGGTAAAACTTGACATGAAGTAACAGTCATTTCCTTAGGAACACAATGTCTAGTATGTTCTGTTGTTTCCTGACAGGCTTTTTTTCAACCTGAAGTAATTGTTCCTGAATGTTTGTTTGTGTCTTTCGGCTTTTCCCGGTTTGGGGTCTCCACAGCAGAACTCCGGTCCGCTAATGATTGATAGTTGATTTTTATGTGCTGAGTTACCAGCTCTTCAACGAAGGTACACACATTCACGCATGTCTCCACGCAGAAGACGCTCTAGCTGAGAATCGAACTGGACAGCGTCTTACTGTGAGGCGACAACGCTACCACAGCACCACCACCGCGGGTCCATATTTTGTAAATAGTTTCTGTATTAATGTTATGGAATCAATATTATTCCAGTCTGCTTCTAGTAAAATTAAGTCCCTAGCCTCAATTACTTTCCGTTCCTGTATTTCAGGCAAGAAATACATGAATTTCTCTAGGTCATCAGCCCTTGATGTCAGTGGTCTATACACTCCATCAATTGTTACATGTCCCAGGGTTGTTTTTATTGTCACAGTTACACAATCTACAGCATTGGTATTATCACTGAACATGAAATAATCACATGTCTCATAGCAATCTTTATTCCCTGTTAAACACCAATACTTCCAACTGATTTTTGTTAAAATGTCTGTTACAGTAAAAACATTTATACATTGACAGAACTGGTTATCAGTCATTGTTCTTTAACCATGTTTCACAAGCAATAACAGCATCATTTGTGGGAAATTAACATATTTTCCAATTAAAAAAATCTTACTAATCCTCAAGATGAACCATCAGAGATACATCAAATGTTGCTATTTGTGAAATGTTAAATTTCTGATCTGGCAGAAATTCTGTCTGGTGTTGGTCAAATATATACTACAATATATCTGCTGAAAAATTCTCTTCCCTTGTCTTGGCAAGGTCATGCCATCCTGTCTAAAGACATGTGCTCTGAAAATTAGCCATGACTGCTCTACACATTTCCAATTTTTTAAATGAGATATTTTTTCATGTAGGTATTTATCCCCCCAAAAAATCTTGCCATTCACTCTGACCTGAATCTTTTTTACATAACTCTCCTAAACAGTGTACCACTCAACCAAAACAGCATGCCCAACACACTAGTCATAGGTGACTCGATAGTGAGGCACACTGATGTCCCACTCACTAGGCTGAATAAGGAGAAAGTAACAGTCAGCTGCCGATCAGATGCCAGGATCCGACATATAATGCATGCACTCAGGTCGCTCAACAACAGGTACAAATATGACTCTGTCATTGTACATGTTGGTGTGAATGACCTGAGACTCACCTCCCTGGACTACATGAAAAGAGACATGGAGGAGCTCTCAGATTATGTAGACCAGGCAGGTATGACCCTAGCCCTGAGCAGCATCCTACCATCACCCAGAATGATACCACAGTACAGGCAGAAAATTATTGATTTCAACAATTGGCTAAATTTCTGGTGTCATTCTAAGGGATCCAGTATCTGTCTGCCTGGGATGACATGATTGACAGACCTCGATGCTTTGCCAGAGATGGCTGTCATTTGTCACCCCTGTGCTTCTGGATACTGGCCAAGGCTCTTGCCACTCCTATAGTGCCTTTTTTAGACAGTGTTCCAAGGACCAAATTACCACCGTAACAGCTACAAACAAATGCAATCTGAGGGTCATGTTGCTCAATGCTAGAAGTCTAAATCTCAAAATGCACTCGCTCAAAGCACTCCATAAAATGGAGAACATTGACATTTGTCCTGTAACAGAGACCTGGTTCAAGGCAGCAGAAAGCACCCCTGCACTACCAGGCTGTAACTCATTCCACACTTTTCGGCCCCAGAATTTAGACCAAAGCTCCAAAGGCAGTGGTGTTTCCATATTCATAAAGGATGCACACACCTACAGACTGGTAGCTCAACAGAATGCATCAGAGGTACTTCAGGTGGAGCTAACATTGGGTAAGATAGTGATTCACATTATAGCCTGCTATAGGTCCCTAACCATGTCCCAAGACTTGCACTCCACGTTCCTAAGCACCCTGGAGAATATTAGGGTCCAATCTAACACTCTCTTACCAGGTGACTTCAACTACCCCTCCATTAATTGGGTAAACTACTCATGTACCAATACACTTGCCAAACGTTTCCTGGAGTTCATTAATTCCAATGCCCTGGACCAGCTCGTTCTTAACTCCACTAGAGGTAGCAACATCCTTGACTTTGTCATTACTAACGTGGGCGACCGTTGCTCTACACCAGTAGTCAGCTCCTCCCTGGTTAGATCCGACCACAAACTAATCACCTTGGAAATCCACATACCTCCCACCCCCCCAGCAAAGGTAACCACCATGAAAAACTTCTCCAGCTAACTTTGGGATCCTAAAATTAGAGGTGGCTAACTTCACGACACCAATGCAAATGGAGAATAGTTGCGTGACTACAGAATCATACACCAATGCACTGTATGAACACGTACACAAATGCATGGATCTCGCCATACCCAATAGAACCAAGACAGTCTCCTCCAAAAAAAGGGAGCCAATCTGGTGGTCCCCTGCCATAAACAAACCCTACAACAAAAGAAGGAAACTGATGCTGAATAAGGTGAAGTCCCAAGACTGGAAAAACTCCCTTAGCTGCCTCAACAAAAAGTTGAGATCCCTCATCAAATCCTCTAAAGCTAGGTATAAAAACAGAATTGCAGCAGATAGTAAAGACAACCACAAGGCCTTCTATAGTTATGTAAATAGTCTGCATGGCAATACCCAGATTTGATCTGAGCTGCTGCACAATGATACCTCCTATACTAAGTCAACAGATATTGCCAGTATACTGGCCGACAGATTCAATGCCACCTTTACCCCCCAAGGAACAATCACAATACCAGTAGATTGCCAGGCACCCAGTATTACTGCTGCACAGGTTAAAACAGCACCTCACCTGTGTGCCCTGTTCAATTACAGCCTCATCTCAGGCTTTGTCCCTACCAAATGGTGCACTGCTACAGTCATCCCTCTCCACAAAGGAGGAGCAACTACAGACCCTGGGAACTATCGCCCCATTAGCCTGATTAGTCTGATATGCAAAGCTATGGAATGCATCATCATGGACCTAATAAACAAGGACATAGGGAATCTCCAAACTCTGGATCCCACACAGTTTGGTTTTGTGAAGGGTAGATCTTGCTTGCCCAACTTGGTCGACTTCTTTGACTCAGTCACTAGAGCTGTGGATGAAGGCAAGGTGGTTCATACAGCCTACCTTGATCTGGCCAAGGCTTTTGATACCATTCCCCACTCAAGAATCATAGAAAAACTCACTAAACTTGGCATCAACCCATATATCACTAGGTGGGTTGCAAACTGGCTCACAGATATAACCCACAGTGTGAAAGTAGCTGACTCCAAGTCAGACTGCCGATTAGTCATGAGTGGAGTCCCACAGGGTTCGATCCTGAGTCCTCTCCTGTTTGGTATCTACTTCTCTGAAGTCCAGGCCAATGTGACGGGACTCTGGCTGACAAAGTTCACAGACGATTGCAAGTTGGGAGCTATTATTAACTCCCCAAGTGATGTTGACATCCTACAGAATGGCCTCAATGTGGCCAACGACTGGTGTCAGAATCATGGTCTTAAGTTCAATGCCAAAAAATGTTGTGTCGTCATCCCCTTTAGGAAAAACCCGGTTCCCATGAATTACCACATTAATAGTAGTCCACTGAACACAGAAGATGCTGTAAGAGATATGGAAACACAGGTTGACAGCAACCTCTCTTTTGATCACCACATTGCCACTGTGGTCAGAAAGACCTTCTATGTGGCACATCTCATTACTAAGGGTTTGGCATCCAGGAAAAAAGAGGTCATTGTCTCCCTCTACTCATCCCTCATTAGGCCAATCATCGAGTACAATGCCCCATTTGGCATGTACCTCACTAGACACCTGCAACAACTAGAGAGGCGACAAAAGTACCTCACAAAAGAGGATCTTAGGTCTTAAACACTTGTCCTATATGGACAGACTCAAAGAACTCTAACTTTCCTCTGTCTCATATCACCTACTTAGAGGTAATCTCTGCTTGACTTACAAAGCCATGTCTGACCCAGCTCTGTTAGAAATGCTACATCTAAAGAAATCCCAATCCCTCTGCAGCACATGCTCCAGAGACCTCAACTTCATTACCACAATTAACAGAACATGATGGTGGGACAGGATCATAACCCAGAAACTGCCCATGCTATGGAACAGACTTCCCATACATTTCAAGCAGAGCACCTCGCTGACCCTCTTCAAGAGAAATCTTGATGAGTAGATGGGAAACAGAAAATTCGCCCGGGGAATAACACCAGTGGCTCTACTTGACAGAGGCACTGGGAACTAAGGTCGGGTGGCACTATGCCAGGGTAATCCTATGGCTAGGCTTGTAAAGGCCCCAGGGCCATTAGCCTAGTACACACCTATGAACCTATGTGATTTATTAGAAATACATCCAAACACCTGTACAAGCTATGCTAAGAGTCCTTGCAGATAAGATTTATACTAACATGAATAAAAGCAGATGCTTACTTACTTAGATTGAGGCATTGTAAGGCCTTTCTCACATCCTGTATTTTTGCTCCTGGCAAGCATGTCTTCTCTACAAATCTGAGTATCATTTCCTCTAATAATTTAATCTCGAGTTACTAGTATACCATTTCTGATGAGATATGCAGAATCTCCCATTTCTAGTTCTGTAATATCTGTTCTGTGAATTGCTACAAAGGAATAATCTTCATCACCATCAGTCTTATTAATCTCACCGTTTTCATTGCTTATTACATTTGCAGGCAAGTAATGCTCATCCAGTTGGCTTTGTACTTCCACAGCTTGAGCCAACCATGTTGTCAACTTCTGCCTTTCTCCTCTTTTTTTTCTTACAGTAATGTTCTTGAATCCTTCAAAGTTCAGTTTTTATTTCTTCCTTTACACATAACCCTTGCCTCATTTTTTCCATAATTTTACTGTTGGAATAATGATGCAATTTTCTGCAGGCTAACTGTTTTCTGATAGAACAATGTTATTATTCCCTGTAATCTGTGTGCTACATAAAAAAGCACTTTCCTTTTTGTATATATTCTCATTGCATTACAGACATTTATCACTTTTTTCTTCTTTATTTATTGTGACATTCTTCCTTTCTTTTTTTATTTTCTTCTCTATGCTCTGAATCTTTATATTCCTGAATACTTGTATCCAATATTCCAAAATTGTCATCGGCAGTGTCATGTTTAGTAGGGTTTGAATGACCTTTATTGACACTGGACACGTCCTTTCCTAAATTTGTTCACTTTGCACTTTGCTTAATATTATTTATCTCATCAGCCCAGTTATTAATCTACGGAACAACAATTTTCCCAGCTGTGCCAATTGTACAAGTGCAATCATCATCAGTAAATCAAGATTTACTATTAATGATAAGCAAATCATCCAGCTTTTAACATGAGTAACACAGGTCACTAATGTTATCGGATATTTCCTTGAAACATACATAGCATTTAGTACACTATGCAAGATACTTGTGCTTTAGTAAATCATTGATATCAAACTCATTTAAGGAATCAGTTTTCAGCTACAAACAAATAAAGAATTCCAAATAAAAGAATAATCAAAATCAGTTGCCAAATAATTCAAAGAAATTTCACATCAGCATCTAAAAGGAAACCATACAAACAATATGCAACTAAATAGTAAATTAAGACTGAGCTAACCATATACAAGGAGAAGTAACTCATAAAGTCATTATTCTCACCTACTATAACAGTTATGACAGCCACAATAAAATGCTGGATTTCCTTTACATCATGCACAATAGCTTCTTCTCACTGTCACTGGCAGTCATATCTTGTTCTAACATAAAAATCAGAGGTAAAAAATAAAATATAAATCAAAAGAAATCTCCACTTAATAATTGCAATGTAAATCACAAACCAGCACAGGATTATTTCAGATAAACTTTAGATTATCCTGTCTACAGTCTGTGAATTTATTGTTGACAAGGCCCCTAGGGATGGCGAGAGTTTGCCTGTCTACAGTCTACCCCTTTTTAACAATAAACAGTGAGAACCAAAGATAAAGCAACTCTCTCTCTCTCTCTCTCTCTATATATATATATATATACATACATATATGGTATACATTCATTTGATCGGCTGGTGGATGGTCGATCGGAATAAGATCGAAAGCAGTGTGGCAAAACCTCAAAAATGCGAACTGTTGTGAATTGCAAAACACCCCCCCTTTTTGACCCATGATAGCACTTGTTTAGGTGGTTGCGTGGTTGGAAATGTCGCATTCGGTGTTTGGTGCGATAAATTCGGTAATAACACTCGGTGTTATATCTGATCAAGCAATGTTAGCTTGAATAAATGAATGTATTCCTATATATATATATATATATATATATATATATATATATATATATATATATGTATATGGATTACCTTCATTTCATCGACAGTTCATTTCATCGACACTCAACTCAGTAGGCCCAATTCACTGACACTTCATTTCACCGACACTCATTTCATCGAAAATGATATATTGCCTATTCCCCACTGTAGAGTGACCCTGGAGTTAGGGTATATAGTAAGGGGATGGGGGGCACAGCCCCCCACAATGGGGGGTGTGGGATTCTATAATGGTTTGTTGGTAATAGTTATTCATTGCACTTGTAAGAATGCATCTGTATACTGTAAAACATTTATGATATGTGGGGGGCTTTGCCCCACACACCTCCCATTGTGGGGGGCTGTGTCCCCCATACCCCCCCTTACTATATATCCTAACTCCAGGGTCGCTCTACAGTGGAGAATAGGCCATATATAATTTTCAATGAAATGAGTGTCGGTGAAATGCCCTGTCGGTGAAATGAAGTGTCAGTGAATTGGGCCTGCTGACTTGGTTGTCAGTGAAATGAACTGTCGATGAAATGAAGGTGAGCTATATATATATATATATATATATATATATATATATATATATATATATATATATATATATATATATATATATATATATATATATATATATATATATCAGCTATCCTTTTCTTCCCACAAACAATGAAAATCAGAGATAAAAATAAATCTTCTTTTACCGCAGTTGCACAATCAGTCACAAACCAACACTCTGGATTGTTTCAGATAATCTGTATATTCATTGTGATTGTAACTTTTTAAAATGGGATAAGATTTAGAATAAAAAAAAAAAAAAATATATATATATATATATATATATATATATATATATATATATATATGTATATACCTTTAGTGCTTGCATTTCCAAAAATAATCTTCTGAGGAATAATGAAGTGAACTAAATGTGGTCACTGCCTACTGAAGTCTGCTTGGCTAAAACACAGCACCACAGCTGGAAGCACATCCAAACAGATTAACTTCTATTCCAGCAGATTCATACAGTTGAATTCAGATGCAAAATTCACACCCTTCCCATGAGCCTGCCAGTGTTCTCATCCAGATCACATTCAGTCTCACACAGTCGTCATGTTTTCAAGTTTTCAGGTGACTTAAATTCAGACAAGTAGGTGTAATATATTGGTGGACTGCTGTGTGACTAGGAAGGGGGAGATATCTGGTCTGTGTTATATGTCTCCTCAAAAGACCCTTTACGCAGACATTATGTGAACTCATGAATGGCCTGATTTTGCATTTTCATGCCTGAAGATATTCAAAATATCATTATACTATAATTACATAATACTTTAATTAACAGCACCTCCTGAGGAGTCATAATTTATATCCTTCTGAAGTGCATATGAGGTATTGCAGAGTGCATATGAAAACAAGCAGTATAATGTTTTGTGGAAATTATTTGGAGTTTAAGCTTCCGAAGAATTTGTTTAAAAAGTTTTGCATTCTTTCATGCAGCTTTTAGCATTTCTAAAAATGCAATTTTTTAATGTTGTTCTAATATTAAAGGTACTGCTTTAGAACTGTTACTGTGCCAGAAAGGTAGCATACAATATCACCCACAAAAGGCTTTAATTCCACACCCATCAGACAACATTTTTGTTAAAAATTTATATTACCATTTTTTGAGCAGCACATTGATTTTAGCATGTTGATGGTCTGTTTCAATATTTCTGAGTAAACATTTTATATCAAGTCTAACAACCTCTGAGAGGCAAGGCTATGAAAAGGCAAATGGTACAAATGAAGAGAAGAGTTACACTTCATATAGCAAACACAGCTGTGAAAGGAGTGAGTATACTTGATACAGCAACAAAATTGCAAGACGTGTATGCTCCAAACTTGGCCATGAGAAAGCAGTCAAGACCTGTATTAGTAAAGATGCGATCATACCAGCAGAAAGAGTTGACCCTGACAGAATTCTGGCAGAAGGGCAAAGTAATAAAAATTAGAGACATTAGAATGTTTGTGGAAAATGATTATTCACTATACACCAGGCAGAAGAGAAGCACATTTATCCCAGCAATAAGGGAATATCAAAAGGAAGGTGTGTGATTCAAGCTGCTGGATCAAACTGTCTTTAGAATATGTTTCATTCCAACAGAGCAAAGTGGTTTAGGATTACTTATTTGAAGCAATATTTTAGATCTACACAGTTAAGGCTCATATACCTAACACAAGCAGGAAAGCTATAATTCAAAATGGAAGGGGATGATAATGAAACAGAAAGAGTGGAATTTTGGATGTAGATCCCTATGGGGAATAACAACAGCTAGCTATACAGAATGGAGAGAGGGGTCTGAATGGAGAGAGGGGTCCAAATGGAGAGATGAAAAGTCAGCAAGGAAAGGAGAGTAGTAGTGCTGAAATTGAATTCATCCTCAAGTCCTGGTGAGTACTTTCATGAGGTAGACCCTGTTTTCACAAAGTCTCATCAAGGTGACACTGATCTATAGACTGTATTTATATAGCATATATCATGGACAGAAGTAGGTCAAAAACTAAAAAAGATAGCTGGGTGCACAAGACCCAGGATAAAAAAGTGCCTGATCCTGGTAGGCACACTGGTGTCAGGACTGGAAAAGATGACAGTGTAGAATCCTTAAAATACTGAAACATTCCTAGAATGGGGTCAGGCCAGGCCCAGGGAGAGGATGTCCCCCCTGTTGGAGAAGGAAGAAGCAGTCCACAAAAATCAAAAAACTGATAGGCCAAAGAAGAGCTATAAAGATGATAAAGTGGACTATTGAGGATAAGAAAGAAATTATGTATTGTTAAAATTATGCAAAAAGCTGAGAATTTGCAGACATAAGATATACAAAATGATTAAGAGAGAAATTAGAGGAAAGAAAAATACTTCTGCAAAAAAAAAAAAAAAAAAAAAAAAAAAAACGTCAGAAGCTTTAAATGAAAATTTGTGTTCATTAATACAACAGATTTGTGAAAAACAGCATATAGATCAAGAAACCTTGATCTGTTTAGAAAAAGAAGCATCTGAGGAAGTGTGAAAATATAAAGAACAAAACCAAGAGATATTTCAAAAGTATAAAAAAGAAATATGGACATGGGAAAGAAAAAGAGATGTAATATGGTGTGATATTTATGCAAAGGAGAAAGCAAAACTAACCAATACAAACAGAGCAGCACCAAAAATATTTGAAGGGAAACATCGACAAAGGAATCTGGATATGGAAAACTGTACAATACAAAAATAAGAAGGCAATGAGGAAAAGTAGAAAAGGAGATTAGTAATGGAGAAGTTAAAGAAATACTAACTGAGGTTATGGAGAACCTGCAAAGTGAAGGATTCAGTGTAGAAAATCGAATGCAGAAAGCACCACATCAGGACAGAGCAATGGATATCCAAATTAAAGGGAAAAATGAGTGGAACAGGAAGCAATTGGTCAGGTGCCATATGAAGATAATTTGGAGCCTTCCATAGGAAACCAGTATAAATGTTCACTTGAAGCTAGACAGCAAGGGAAGGAACAGAAAACTGGAAACTCTGATGCAGTCAATGTTGAGGAGTGATAGGCCAGTGAGTCCCCATATGATAGAGCAATGGATGGCACAGGATGAAATTGATGAGACTGTGTCAGATGCTATAGAACCTTCTATATAATACTCACAGGAACTGGAAAACAAGGGATATGCCCTCAGTTTGGAAGAAAATGAGCTACAAAAAGAATTGTTTGATTTAATAGACATGGACAGATGTATCAAGATCAATGAAAGAAATAGACTGCAGAAGGTTAATAAAGTCCAAAAAATCAGAAGTCTGATAAAACAAATGAACACAGTAATTAGGACTGTTCATAGAGATCCATGAGATATAACAGAAGTAATCAGGATATATTACTGTGCAGCTAAATTAATAACTGATAAAGTTCTACCACAAGGGTAGAGAGGGAAAGGAAGGGGAGAAATTGAATACCATCATGGAAATATCGAATAGAGAAAATTATAAAGCACGTAAGACAAGAAGTGTCACTGTTAGAAAACTATAGAAGAGGGAATAGATCAACAAAAATACTAAAAAAGATAGATGTGATTAAAGCAATGTGCAATATTAGAACAGACCGGGATCTATCACCCACTATTACAAATAAACTAAAAATGTCAGTGCAGGCTGAATAACTGAGAAGATATGAAGATAAATATAAAGGAAAAGTGCAACATAAGCAATTTATTGAGGACTCCAAAAGCTTTTATAGGGAACTGGGAAATAAGGTAAAAGGAATTGAAAGACCACCAAAAAAGAAGAAACAGATACAGTTTGGAGAAATATCTATGAAGATCCTGTGGAACATAACAAAGATGCTAAATGGATAGAAGAAGTAAAAGAAAGAATAAGAAGTTTAAAGGTACAGGATATAAAATGGGATAAAGCAACAGCTAGAGAGAGTGAAACAAATTTAAGGAAAACCTCTAATTGGAAAACCCCAGGCCCAGATGCAGTACCTAACCTCTGGTTAAAAGTATTAACACCTTTGCACTCAGATTTAGGTATGAGTAAGCTCTATTTATATGTGCACCCAGAACAGACACCAACCTGGCTAACAACAGGAAAAACAATGCTCCTACTTAAGAGTGAACCTGTAAGCTACCCTAAAAATTATAGACCAATAACTTGCCTTCCGATGATGTATAAACTATACACGGGAATTGATGCTGACAGAGTTTATAGTCATTTAGAAGAAAACTCAATTATGGTAGTAGAACAAAAGGGCAATAAAAGAAAGTCAAATGGAAAAAAGGATCATTTGTTGTTAAATAAAGTCATAGTGGAGAACTACTAAAAGGGGAAGAATCTAAGTATGGCATGGATTGACTACAAAAAAACTGTTGATAGTATCCCTCATTCATGGTTAAAAGAGTGTTTAAAAATGTATAAGATACAGCCCACACTGATCGATTACATTACAGTGACCATGAAACAGTGGCAGACCACTTTGCAGTTAAGCCTTGATAAAGGACAAATTGTTATCCAAGTGATAAAAATTAAAAGGGGGATATTCCAGGATGACTCTCTGTCACCGTTAGGATTCTGCCTTGTCCCTAATCCATTAAGCTGTTTACTCAACAGTTTAGACCATGGCTATAATCTGGCTCCTAGAAAACAACAAAGTGTAAAGACTTCTCACCTTTTCTTTGTCAATGATTTAAAACTGTCAAGCTCATCAGATGAGGAACTGAAAGCACAACTGCAAGTTGTCAATACTTTTTCAGATGATATAAGAATGTCATTTGGTCTTGAAAATGTGCAAAAGCAACCTTTAAAGCAGGAAAACTGCAATGGTAGGAAAACATCAGTTTGGGACAAGAATGTGATATAAAAGAATTTGAGTAAGACGTAATGTATAAATATTTGGGAAATGATGAAGGATCAACAATAAAACATGAACAATGCGAATAAAACTTAGTAAGGAATACTTCAGAAGACTTAAATTAATCCTGAAGACAGCACTGACATCTAGGAACAAAATCCAAGCTATAAACCAATTTGCTCTTCCTGTCCTAACTTACCATTTTGGAGTGATTGACTGGCCCCAAAACATGTTGGATAAATTAGACAGGAAAACAAGAAGGATGCTTCCTGCTCACCAAACGATTTATAAAAATCAGTGCATAACAAGATTATATATTCCATGTTCAGAAGGAGGGATGGGCCTCCTTGAAATTGATTATATATATAGATCTGATATTGTGGGACTCCTGGGACTCCACACATATCTTCTGACCTCACAAGACCCAAACATAGTGAAAGTTTTAAAATATAAGGAGAATAATTCTAAGATGACTTCTCTGCTTAATCTAGCAGAAGCTTTTCAGCGTCAAGCAGGAATGGAAATCAAACCTAAAGTAGATAAAAGTCAGGCAGCAACTGAATGTGCTAAAAAACAAAAGAAAGAATATAAGGTGAAGGATCATATGAGAAGGCAAGAATTGTGGAAATAGCATAAATATAGTTGCAAGTATAGAAAACTTCTGAAAAAACCTCGTGTTGATCAGGAATGAACACAGGAATGGTTAAGGAGAGGCAAATTCAAACTAAGAGATGAAAGGTTAATATTGGCAGCCCAAGATAGTGGGCTGTGTACACATTGGTTTATAAAGTCCGTTGAACATGTGGGAGTAACAGACAAATGTAGGTTTTGTAAAATTGGACTGGAAATAGTTGCACACCTCATTGCTGGTTGTGACATACTAATGGCAGAAGGACTGTATACTGAAAGGCATAATAATATGGCGAGACTGTTGCACTGGGGATTGTGCAAACATTATGGTAATGAAGTGGCCAAAAAACACTGGAAACATGAGCCACAAAGCATCATAGAAGGGCAATGGGAATTAACTTTGGGCGGCATGATGCCAGGGAATCTTCATGGGCTAGGTTATATAGGCTCCAGGGTCGTTATCCTAGTACACACCTATGAACCTATGAAGAAGTCTACATCACATGGGATCATCCATTACCAACAGTTCAAAAGATAGATGCTAGAAAACTGGATATAACAATCCAAGAAAAGAAGGCAAGAGTAGCATTGATCATTGAAATTGCCACACCCAGTGACTGCAGTGTCTTGCATACAGAGAGACACAAAGTCATAAAAGATCAGGACCTGCAGACAGAAACAAAAGCAATGTGGAAGAAAGATACCCAGACAGTTCCAATAGTAGAAGGAGCAACAGGTTTTATAAAAAAGAATTTACAATCGTATTTAGATATGTTATCAATACATGTAACTCCATATGAACTGCAGAAGGAGTCATTACTGGTTACATTGTGGGTGCTGTGAAGAGCACTACTGGCTGACATCAAAAATTTAATCAATACTAATTTCATGAACTTTAATTGTACTTTGTCTTAGGAATGGGGTCCAGTCTGATCATGGTATTAGAAACGCAAAAGACTTGGAGAAATTTAAAAACATATATTTGTGAAGTAGCAGAAAGTATTCTAATTACTAAGACAACTCAAGAATAGAGAAAAGAAATTTTGTCAATAAGGATGATTGCAATTAGGGGTACAGAGTATAGGCATGAGGTGCCTGGAATTTTTTGGAGAAAACTGGCAAAGGATCCAAGATACTGGGAGCAAATAACTAGAGAGGGAAAAGTAATAGAATGGGAAGAGGCCAAGAAGACATGTGGAGCCTTCCCTATCTGGGACTGATATCAGAGTATAGGCAAAAAGAAAGGGACAGGGCAATCCTAAGTCAAAGACCTTCTTTGCTAGAGTTTTTAGTTGAATCTAGAACATAAGCTGATATTTAAAAATGGAGAATTAGTAGGGCATATAAATATTGTACAATAAGTATAGGAATCAGTCAGAGGAGGTTAGAAAAGATTGGGAAGAGAGACTGGATAGGCAGTTCACAAGGAAACAATGGGAGGACATATGTATGACTATCAGGTATCCAAGAAAGTCTTCTGATTTAGGATTTTTACTTGAAGTGTTTGCATTGGTATTTTTATATCCAAGTAGACTCTAATGACTCTAAAGAATTTTTCTTCAGGTAGATGGCAAATGTTGGAGGTGTGATGGGGAAGAAAGAGGTAACTGGGAACATATGTTTTGGGAGTATAATTAGTTGGCAGGCTTCAAAAATTCCATACAGAGTACTCAAATATTGGGTGAGCAAATGGATGTTACTAAGGAATTTTTTTTAAGCTGGGATACAAGATCTGAATTGCCTATACATGGTAAGGCCTTGCAAGTTTAATTCTGGTGGCGGTCAAAAAGCAATTGCTACAAAATGGAACTCTAAACCAATTGTATTTGAAGTATTGAATATTATACCACAGGTAAACAAAAGTAAAAGGACAGAAAGTGGGATATTTAGAAAAGGGTAGGAGCAAACTACACAGAAAGAATGGAGATTGTGGGAACAACACATGCAGAATAATTTTTTGGAGGAGGAGTGAGATTTATGAGAAGGCAGTAATTGAGAAATTTATGTAATGTTGGATTGATGATAATTATATAAAACGTCATGTATAATGCTTACAACTAGGAACATATTTATATAGTGTGTTTTATTTTATATAAATGTATGTTTGGATATGTCTTAAGGGATCATTCAATAAAGGTATTAAAAACTGTTGCAGTTAGTATAGGTATCCACCAATAGACAAGGAGAAGTCAGGGTCTCCATGTAGACTGGTGAATGTGAACCTCCATGCAGTGTAGTACAGCAGAGACACACAGTCACATAAAATGATAACTAATCATTGATGGTTACTCTAAGACATTTCCCATTCTCCATCACTATGAAAATGCATGTTCCTATGGTTGCTGCTGTTGCATGATTGCATGATTTTGCATGCTGAGACTCCAAGAGATGTGAATGGGAGCTCTAGCTGCAGCATTCCACAGCATGTCAGCCACAAGAGACAAATAAAGCCAGAAAAAGTTGCTGGACATCATGGTGGAACACAGGATTTATAGAGGAGAAATATCAATTAGCACTTTACTTTTGAGCAGCTTTGATGGGGGGTATTAGCACACATTTAATCCAATATGTTAATGCAACAATGAATTTTACATTGCACATATCATAGGTATGATGTTTCTTATGTAATATACTCTGCATAAATTCATAGTTCTCTGCATTCTAAATGAGTTGTCACGGTATGGCCTACATATATAGCTATGTCATCCAAGTACATGCTTTCTGTTACATACAATTTCCAACATGCTGACTTTGGCATCAATACCATACAATGAAAAGGTAGCATGCTGAACTAAAACTAATGCTTTCAATTGCATTTTTTTTACCTAAGTCATTTTATAATATTCTAACTCTGAGATCACAGCATTTTAAGGTAGCAGGGATACTTTGGTTTATGCAATTACAAAGTACTTCTTCTCTCCTAAGATAGCATGATCTTTAAATTAGAGTGCAATCATATAGGAATCAAACAGCATTCCCCTCATATGGGGATGCACAAATATTTTTTTTTAAATCTTTCTGTATTTCTGTTAATTTGATTTTGATATAGGTAGATCATGTCTGGTAATATCTGATTTATAATGAGTGCCTTGGGCTTGTTTGGTACAGACTATATATATATATATATATATATATATATATATATATATATATATATATATCCAACAAATGACCAGTACTGTCAACACGGCTATGTGCATAAACTTATTTATTAAAACATATTTGTGCATGAGTAAAATAATAAAATAATAAAAAATGACCACCCCAAAAGTGCTCGTGCACATGTATGTTTTAATAAATAAGTTTAGGAACATAGCCATGGTAACAGTATTGGTCGTTTGTTGGATATTTACTTATTTTCTACAGTACGTTTCTTTAAATGCACAGATGCATTAGCTTTCATTTTCATTTTTACTTGGTGTGTGTATATATCTATCTATCTATATATATATATATATATATATATATATATATATATATATATGTGTGTGTGTGTATAGGGTTTATGTTAAATCATTGAACGCTTAAAAAAGTGAGCAATGATTTATCAAGCCCATGTAAGCAAAAGCTTACAATCTCGAATGCTTAGAACAGCGATTTTTTTCCAAGGGAAAAACAATCGCTGTTCCGCAAAAAAAAAAAAAAAAAAAAAAAAAATCATAAAACATTACAGAAAGTGAGGGGGTTCACGCCCCACACTCCCCAATGTGGGGGGCTGTGCCCCCCACCCCCCACTTAAATATGACAACTCCAAGATCGCACTACATTCATGAAAATGGCAAAGCAACGGAAGCATCTAAGCGATTTCTTTCCCAGGGAAAGAATTTGCTTATATGCCATTTCACTATTTTGCCTTTTTGTGCTTTCAAGTTCGATCAAGACACATTTGAAAGAATGCGTCTTCAATCATTTAATAGGAACCCTATATATATATATATATATATATATATATATATATATATATAATAAATAAATTGATGTTTTATGACCCAGTTGGAGTAATTTGTATGTCATGCAGTACAACATTTTTTAGAGAGTCCATCTGTAATATTAACCTCATAGAATATTGACTTCCTGGAGGCTATACCATGTCTGCTGAGTCTTTGTGTAAATTATTAAGCCTCATAACATAACACAGTGTCATATGGGTTAACTATCTGCCAGGTCTGAAGAAATATATCAACAAGACTGAAGAAATATATTTGCTTCCAATAGTTTCTGTCTTTAGAAGTACAGTTCTCAGTGGAAATACATGTCAACTGCCTACTCCTGCAATTCTTCACTTGAATAACAATATGTTGACAACTGCTAGCTTTGAATGCAGATAATAAGTTCAGTTCTGACTTCAAGAGGATTAGCTGAAAACCTTGAAAAAGTAAAGTATGCTGCATTCCTGTGTATTATTGATGAATATGCCATGAAAGTATATAACTCTTATTTTTCTTGAAGATTTAAAAGACAAAAAGGAAGCACTTAATCATAAATTCAAGAATTACTGTCAGCACTGAAATAATTTCCCATGTATTGGACATTTATTCTTCACAAGAGTATAAGGTCTCACAAAGGCTTTAGATACTTATTTTAGCAGATTACAGAACAGAAGCAAGCACTGGGGATTTGAAGAGCTGCTTGCTTCTCTAAGAATTGATAGAAAAATGTAGTACTAGTGTAAGGGTTGAGAAGGGACAAGTTATTGAGAGAAGACCTACATTTATCAGAACCCATGGATGTGTGATAAGCATGTGAAACTTCTAATATACAGTTCCATGAGGGACAAGCGTGCTATACTGGAGGGTGAATTTGTGGTTACCCATACATTTATCCAAGTTATGTTTGAACAGAGTAAGAGAGGTACTTTGATTTATACGGTGTTGAAAATTATGCCATAGAAGCGATATTTTCTGTAATACATACCTGTTCCTCCAACATGTTCTATTTATTTTACAAAAGAGACTGAGATCCGTTGACTAAGTGCTTATGATACCATTGGACCTATTAATATGTAACAGGTCTGAGAGAATATGATCTGCTGAAGCTCTATAACTGAGGGACAGGTTGCCTTTTAGTGGCCTGTATAATACTCAAAGGAGGGACAAGGCTTTGAGATGGTCTAAATAGCTTTTATAATTTTGGCCCTTGATTTCTTAGTGAAAAAGTATTGTGGTCACTCCAGTTGTGAAAGTGTTTAGACAGGCACATACCAAAAGGGGTATTATATTCAATGACTGGGCTAATGAGTGCTGGGTATAGTGGAGTTATTACATCCTTGGATCGGATATCTTTAGATATAAGCTATGCAATAAAAAAGGACTTCCTCACAGCAGTGGCTGCACAGTGATCAGAGGACAATTTGTATAATTGAAATAATATGGAAAAACAAGAAACAGAGGCATGCATACATGCATTTAAATATTTCAATCAAGGGCATTATTGCCTTCTAGCCTGCCGATACACCAAAGCAGTTGTTCCCATAATAAGTCTCCAGGCTGTTCTTAAAAATATCTGAACTAGTGCTTGCTATAATGTTAGTTGGTAGTCTATTCCATGCATCAGTTGCTTTCTCAGAGAACCAATTACACTTCTCATTCCTACAGAATTTTCTTTTTATGTTGTCTGATGATTCTTTAAAAATTTTTGATAACCCCAAATATTCCCAGAAGTAGGTGTCTCTGAATGTGCTATACACCTGAATAAGGTCTCAGCTTAAATATCTATTGGGCACTGTACAAGTTTAGATATCTTAGCCTTTCATAACTTAAATTTGCAGATTTATGGATCTCCTTGATATATTTCTGCTGTACTCTTTCCAGTTTACTTATGCTTAATTTCTTATAAGGCTCCATGTTGTCAATCCGTACTCAAGTTTGGATCTAATATAACTGACAAAGCCTTCATCTTTTCTGTTTTTTCTAGACTTTATGAATATTTTTATACAACTTGTAGTTCTACAATTATCATTATCCAATTGGTGGATATGATTAGAGAAACTCAAAGCTGGATCTACCCATATACCCAGACCTTAAATGAATCTACAGTTTCAATCAGTGTGTACTGTATTAAGTATTCTCCTTTCAATCTATGTCTCCCAAATCTCATATGCTTAGTTTTTGATGTATTTATCAGCATATCATTCTCCTGTGCCCATATGGTCAATTTAGCCAAGTTCTTTTGCAGACATGCCATATCTGTAACACATGTAATCAGTTTACCCATTTTCAGGTCAACTGCATAGAGAGTGTAGAACACCTCAGATGAAAAAGATAGATATGCAAAATACAACCTAAACAAGTATGGTCCTAGAACAAAGTGCCAAGGGATACTCTGACTTTAATCTAGATTTCAGCTGTCCAGATGCTGTGTAATACTTGCCATGTCTTATTTGTAAGCCATGCAGTTATCTATCTTATAAAGAGTTCTAATTTATTGATCAGTGTTTTGTGTATGACCCTATCAAATGCTAAAGTTAAATCTATATAAATTAAATCGCAAAACAATTTTTCATTTATAACTGTGTTATTATTATAGAATATCATGGTACAGGTAGTAATAGTTCTAGTTTCAACATATGCATGCTAATATATGGTTCAAAGTCCCAACTTTCCATTTCTGACAATAATTTAAACAGCATAATCTTATCCATTATTTTTCCACAACATGAAAGTAAACTTATGAGTCTGTATTACTCTGGGGCTTGTCCTACTTCAGTACTGTAATCCAAGCCAAATTTGCCCTACTTCCCTTTCCCATAAAAACAGGTTTAGCGAGAGCAGACAAAAAGAGGGAAATAAATGATGTAAAATTCACTAGTAACCACCAAACATACACCACTGGAAAGCAGAGTCCTTTGACAAATGGAAATACTTGAATAAACAGAAAAAATGTATTTAATTAATGCACAGTCAAGCACAGAAGCATTTTCATCACACTTAGACTTCATCAGATTAAAAGAACATTAACTCCCCCCTGCCTTTTGTACTTCCTGTGGTTGTCACTAACCAATCAAGTAAAATACTTCATTAAACTTAGTTAACATAGAACGTTAAAATACTTCACATAAACAACCCTGTGCAATATACCAACTTAATTGTCAATATAATCATAAAATCCATGTACAAAATGTTAATAAAACAGTTAAAATACATTACAATACAAATAAAAAAAAACTTTATGTAAAAAACTGTGTAAAAACACTTTCATTCTTAAGACCTGCACTCATGTCCCCTCTAGTGGACAAGCTCTGTAACATAGTGATAGTTAGTTCTTATAAACTGGGGACTTTCAAACACCCTTACAATTTTGCAGCTCTTAGTTTTAAGACAGGTGCTATATTAATGTGCCCATTACGGCCAGGGAAGTGATTGGCTTCTAGTTTAACTTGCCAGAAAAGCTCTCCATACTCCAATTTCACTTCCCATGCCCCATCCCTTAGATCTATAGGGACTTTTTCCAAAACAAAAAAACTTAAATTTTGCCTGAATCTAGATCATTATTAGACCATTCAAAAATAAATCTAACAATAACACAAAATAAAACTGGTTTTACTACCCACATTACATCAAACTGGACATTAAACTGAAACCTGTTGAAAAATAAAGAAGTGGAACAAGAGATTATAAACTCTCTTATTCACTTAAATAAAAACTTTGCAAACAGTGATATCCCTTTGGATATTCAGTGGGCTGCCTTTAAAGTTACAGCTAGGGGTACCCCTCATCCAAAAAGCATCATATTACAAAGAGCAAAGGAGAGGAAATATAAGTAAAATAGAAAGTAAACTAAGACTATTCAAACTGGAACTACAAAGTAACTACACTCCTACTATTGAGAAACAAATAGCAAGTCTACAGAAATAGTAAAATGAGATTGTAATGCAACAGCATACATTTACAAAACTTAGAATGCTACACAAATGTGTGGAATGGGCTCAAACTCCCTTCTGAAATGTTAGCAAGACTTATCAACATAAGGAACTCCACATGTAAAATACAAGAAATAAAATATAAAGACAAAATGTATAACTCTGATATTGAAATAATAGGGATTTTCTAAGAAATATTTCAAACCATTTAAGGTCCACAAGATCATATTAATGACAGCCTATTCCTTACCTTTATGGATAATCTAGAATTCCCTCAGATTAATGACTTTTAATCTAATAATCTCAAAGGTCCATTAACAGAAGAAGTAGCTAAAACTATTGATAAATTAAAACCTTGGAAAGCTCTTGGTCCTGATGGGTATATAACAGAATTTTATAAACATTTTAAGCAACAAATAACACCAGTACTTTTAAAATTATACAACTATATAATAAAAGTTGGGCTATCAGACCGTGATCTGAACAACTCCAAAACCATACTTATCCCAAAACAAAACACAGATCCCACAAATCCAAACAACTATAGACCCATAGCTCTGATAAATATGGATATTAAGATATTTTCAACAATTTTAGCACAAAGCATACAGAAAGTAGCCCCAGCTATGATTGCACCTGAACAGCTAGGTTTTATGAGTCAGAGACAAGTAAAGGACAACACATTGACCATTGATGCCCTAACCCACTTATGTGCCAAGGACAAATCCCCTAATTACGCATTATCAGTAGATGCAACAAAAACCTTTGACAGAGTCAATCAAACATTCCTCCTCCTTGTACTTTATCAATTTGGATTCCCAAAAGAATACATAAAAATTATCAAAATGTTATATAGTAAAGCAACTACAACTCTCTATATTAATAAAAGAACTTCTAACCCAATACAAATAGTTAATGGAACCAGAGAGGGATGCCCACTTTCACAAAACCTGTTTAATTTCCATATAGAAACATTACTACTGCAAATTACCCAGAGAACATACCATCATCTTATTTCAGTATCAAAAACTCAAATAAAATACACAGCTTTTGCAGACGATCTCAGTATTTACTTTCAGTATCATAATACTGATTTAAATACAATTCTATCATTCATAGATAAGTTTTCCCTAGTATCCAACTATGAAATTAATCCTAAGAAGTCAATTATTTATCCAATTAACCCACTGGAACATAAGGAATTTTACTTTCCGGAGACTAATGTATAGCGCAATATACTTTGAAATATTTAGGTATAAATTTAGCCATACACAATCAGATATGTTCAATAATAATATAGTTAAAACTTGGTCAAATATAGGCAGTAACATTAATAAATGGGAAGCGCTTAAACTATCTACATTATCAAAAGTTCCAATTGTAAAAATGAACATATTGCCTAAGATTTTACACCATTTGAATGCCACTTTCATGAAAATTCCAGTTACCTTCTTCAAGATAAAAGTTCGACTGGCAAAATTCATATAGTACCCAAAAATTAAACAAATTAGCTGTAATAAGCTAATACCCTCAAAAGAAAAAGGAGGCTTAAGCCTTCCTGATTTTCATTTGTAATATGAAATTATCAATGCAAGTTGCGTCATGCAGATTACAAATCATGACCCTATAGATAATGAATGGTACACATTATGGATTAAATTATTTCACCAGAACATTATAACATATAAAGTTAATCCAAAAATAATTCCCTTCTTAAAACAAGAAACTTTTAAGACAACAAGAATTCACCCAATCTTAATAAACAGCTGTGAAATTTTCAAGAAGCTACTGATATCAATAAATTTAAAAGACACAATTACTCTTCTGCAACCAATACATAACAACCCAGATATAAAACTAGCAAACATTATGGTAAACCTAGATAAATACCCTTTAATAAAAAAATATACAGTATGGGATTTTTACCAATTAAATAACCTTTCAATGGAAAATATCATGAAGCTACTTAAAGCAAGCAATAAATATAAAATGATAATTAAACAAATCTTATACCTAGTAATTACTATAACCAAAGATATCACTGTAGTTGAGCAAGATGTTAACTTAGCACAAGTTCTAAAATTGCTCTTGAGTAAAAATAAAATGATATCAAATACACATAAATGAATCGCAAATACTAAATATCAAAATAGAATTCTTTTTTCAAAGTTTTGGGAAAGTAGAGATAACACCATAACTGACAATAAAAAGAAAGTAGCTATTAGAAATACTATGAAACTGACACCATGTAAAAAGTTAATATACACACAGATCACGATCTTCAACAATGCCTACCATACACCTATTCGCCTTAACAAATTCAACCCATCCAAGTCACCATATTGCCCCTTTTGTACTAATAAAGAGGCAGATATTATCCACATCTTTTGGAGCTGCAAAACAGTTTATAAACTATGGTGCTCACTAAGATTCTTTTTAGAGAAATCAGGCTATTCAAAATTCACATTGTCATGGGAGACAGCTATATTACATGTATTTAAATGCAATAATAATTTGTTTGTGTCTTTCAGCTTTTCCTGGTTAGGGGTCACCACAACGGAACTCCGGTCTGCTAATGATTGGTAGCTGATTTTTACATGCCGAGTTACCAGCCATGACGCCCAACCTTCAACGAAGGTACGCCCATTCACGCATATCTCCATGCAGAAGATGCTCTAGCTGAGAATTGAACCGGACAGTGTCTTACTGTGAGGCGACAATGCTACCGCAGCACCACCACCGTGGTATTTAGCTTTTAATAGGGTGCACAGTGTTACTATAATGTTTTTAGAGAAATTATTATTATTGCATTTAAATGCAATAATAATAATTTCTCTAAAAACATTATAGTAACACTATGCACCCTATTAAAAGCTTACATAGTGAAAAACTGGATAGACAGATCAAGGCTAACCTGGTCGGAATATAAAGCATGGTGAAAAAACATATATTGGGCAAGAAGCTTTATACAAAAAGTCAGAAGAACCAAACCTACTATCAGAGGTACTGCAAAGCATTAATTGATATTCTATCATAAACAGTAAGTTAAATTCTAATTATATAAGGATAGTAAACACATCACTTAGTTGAGATTAATAACCACAATAATTAAGTTGACATATTTATATATATATATATATATATATATATATATATATATATATATATATATATATATATATATATATGGTATAGTAGAGTAAATTGTTATCACTCTATAGGTTGATATTTTACCTCTAGTACTGCTTGCAATTGTAAAATAATGTACAAGAGAAGTGCTATATGATAAAAGTTCTTGGACTAATCACAATATAAGCATATCCTCGTAATAATACAAAATTGTAGATCTACGTAATTTGAATGTTAATTAGAAAAGTGTGCAATATCTATTATTACTTGCTTATGGTATGCATTCTTTAACATCAACTGTACCACATGTATATGTCTTGTATATTCTTCTGCATATTTTGTGAAAATATTTAATAAAAAGAAATTTTATAAAAATTATTTTTTTGCCTGAATACAGCTTTTAGTGTGTTTGTATAGGGCATTGGTTTCCTTCTTAATACTAATATCCCTATGTTGTGCATAGATATGGTTCCTTAACCTTTTTTCCATCTTCCCAATATAGAATGCACAGCAAGAATTAATACTGAAATATATATAATCCTTGTAGTGTTGCAATTATAAAAGGAATCAATCATAATCACCATATTCCTGCTTGGAATATTAACCCTCCCCTCATTCAGAATGTGGGCACATTGGGAACATGATCTGCATTTAAAGGTTCCTGTCCTTCTAGTGGTTGCTTCCCCTGTCCCACCTGAGTTCCCTTTCTCCAGCAATTCTTTAATATTGTTCCCCTTCTTGTATGCTATCTATTCTTCAAGGAAGAAAGGTCTATGAAATCTACAAATTTCCCCCATTTTTTAAAAATAATATCGCTACAATCACCATTATATTCCATAATAAAGGTTCTATCAAACCTCGTCCCCATGTCTTCTGTTGGAGGTGCTCTGTTAATTGCTTGTACTTTACTCAACAAAGGGTAAAAATGCCCTCCTTGTTTAGACATAACCTCTTCCTGAATAGTAAGAATCAACACTTCAGGGTACCCCCTTTCTAAAAAGAATTTCAGCAGGGTTTCACATTCTGTCTGAAAGTCGCCTTCATTGGAGGTCAATCTACTAGCCCTAATAAATTGTCCCTTAAATCTGAAAAATACAACCTAAACAAGTATGGTCCTAGAACAGAGTACTGAGGGATACTCTGACTGTGACCTAGATTTCAGCTGTCCATTTGCTGTGTAATACTTGTCATGTCCTATTTGTAAGTCATGCAGCTATCCGTCTTATCAAGAGTTATAATTTAATGATCAGTGTTTTGTGCATGACCCTATCAAATGCTAAACTTAAATATATATAAATTAAATTGCAACACAATTTTTCATTCATAACTATGATATTATTATAGAATATCATGGTACAGGTAGTAATAGTTCTATTTTCAACATATGCATGCTAATATATTGTTTAAAGTTCCAACTTTCCAATTCTGACAATAATTTATCCAGCATAATCTTCTCCATTATTTTTCCACAACATGAAAGTAAACTTATGAGTCTGTATGACGAGCTAAGCAGCTTTGTATAATGTGTGCTAATATATTGTTTAAAGTTCCAACTTTCCAATTCTGACAATAATTTATCCAGCATAATCTTCTCCATTATTTTTCCACAACATGAAAGTAAACTTATGAGTCTGTATGACTCTAGGGTTTGTCCTACTTCAGAACTGTAATACAAGCCAGATTTTGTCCTGCTTCCCTTTCCCTTAAAGACAGGTTTAGCAAGAGCATGTCTGCAATCAAGAGGAATTTATCCACATTTATATGACCAAGTAAATAACAGATATAATGGTACTATAAATTCATGCTGAAGTGTTCTCAGGTCATTATTACAAATTTTGTCTCCTCCCTGTGCTTTGTTTGGATGCAGTTTACATAGCTGTTTTTCAATATGATCTAATTTGATTTCAGTGTCTCAGGGTACTTGGATGTCACTATGATAATTTGCCACTCTCTTTGTGGAGCTAAGCAGCTTTGTATAAGATTTTGTAAATATATTTATAATCTGCTGTGTCTGAGAATAAATTTTGAATCTACACACAATTAATCAATTTGGATGTCTTTATTCCTACTACAACGTATGTATCTATAAAATGGTTCCTATTATACTCAATGTCTTCATATAAATTTTCTTCACATTTTTCTTCATCTTGACTCACAATATAGGATGGATTCACGAATGCCTACACTAAGTGTACATGAGATGTACTCGAGAACATCCCTACCACATTTTTTATTTTGTCTATTTAGATTAGACTAAGTGTAGACATAGCCTACACATTGTGGTAACCTTTGTGAATCCCTCATCAATATTTAAGGTTGCAAGAAAACCAGTAGAAAAACTAAAATTAAGAGGAACATTGTGTGAGTTATACTTGTGTTGTCTATTCACTCAGAAGGGTGTACATTTAGTGTAGGCATTAATGAATTTGGCCCTATGTTTAATTTGTCTGTACAGCTTGTTTATTTCAGTTTTTGAAGTTGTAGTTTGACCTCTTTTCCATTTCTTATATTTTTTTGTCTCTCACCTTAATCAAGTATCATGTTCTTGTGCAAATATATCCTCCTGTAGTTGTGTGCTTAGATCCCGATTTTAAGCGTTTTTTTGCATTCAATTTGCCTTTCAAAACTTTCCAGATTTCTTCTGCAGTTTTTCCGTTGAACACATCACTCCAATTAGTTTTACATAGTGACTGTTTTGCTTATATATAATATTTTATTAACCTTCTGTGCACTGGTTTAGATTTCAATTTTGCAGAATTATCAAGCAATAAATTAAGCTTTATAACCTCATGATCAATGCACATCAATAGTGGTAAAACTTAACATGAAGTAACAGTAATTTCTTTAAGAGCACAAGCAATGTCTAGTATGTCCCATTCCCTGGTAGGCTTTCTTACAATCAGAAGCAATTGCTGTTCCTGAACATATGGGACAATTAATTGTATTACTAGTGTTGTTAAATCAAAACTGTCCCAGCCTTTTCTGCTAATTTAAGTCCCCAGCCACTATTATTTTTTCCTCATGTATTTCATGCAAGACGTTTGTTATAAAAGTAAACTGATATGGAAAATAGAGCCATTTGAGGATTCAAAATGGTGTCCAGGCAAATACCTATGCACTTTTATTCATGCTTCATATAGTGGGTATGACTATAAGCTTGAGAGGAAGAGTTGTCCTGTATTTAAATATCCTGTAGAATATGTGCTAGAAAACATTACTCTAAGTAAGTTCAAAAGAATTTACATACTGTTGAACAAAAATATAAAAATAAACTATTTGTTGGTATTATAAACTTGAAAACACTTGAAAATGCATGTAAACATTGCTATAAATGTGTGCTGCTGATGTATGGCACATACTAAGAATTAATTAGCATAATGTAGAATTTAACATAGACTGAGGTGCAGAGTGTAGTATTTACTCAGAAAAGACTGTTAACAGCTCTGTCTAAGGTGAATCTGAAGAAACCACTTTGTTAATTTAATCCAAACACAGGGTGATGCATTGGGTGCTAGCATGCAGGTACAAAAAGTATGAAATTCAAGCTTCATTTTCAAATAGTAGCATTTGAATTTAACTCTTCTAATAGTTTAGGTCAAGTGGCTTTTAGGAATGCAGAAATGGTAAAAAGAATTCACAGTGTAAAAGCAAAGAAAAGATGCATAGACAATCAATCACATTTCACACAGACATCTCAGATACTATTACAGAACTATAATGGTGATAACCTCATGCCAATTTGTTTGCAGGCTTATTAAGTATTCCAGAAGGTTATCATGTGCAAGAAAAACCTGATGCTGTACCAGTGATACCTGATGAAAGTATTTTAGTTTTTGTTGCACATTATCACTAATTTTAAGAAGTGCATTACCAGTTGTACTTGTTCTATGTTTTCTTAATCATTCATCATAGTCATCAACATCATCATCAACCCCCTTTTTCTCATTTTCGACATGGGGTTGGAGTGTCATGTTAACTGCTGCCATCTCAATCCAATGCCACACGCCTGCCTTATTTGACACTCATGTCTGTCTGTCACAGATCTTCTCTCACACAATCCATCCACCTCTTTGCTGGATGCACTTGTTTCCTATTACCTTCTTCCTGTTTGTCCCAAATCTTGTTCACTAGATTGTCTTCTGCTTTTCTACACATGTACCTAAACCACTGCAATTTGTCCTCTTTGATCTTTTCTGCAATTGGAGTTATTTTGGCTACTGCTGTTTTTGTCCTTATTTCTTCATCTATCCCACCGTGTGCATTCTACCACCCATCTCATGCACTTAATTTCCATTACCTCTAGCTTCCTTATCTGTTCTGGCTTTACTGCCCAGTGTTCTATACCATACAGTTGTACTGATTGCACCACTGTTTTGTACACCTAACTTTTCAGCTTCTTTGGCATTTTTCTGTATATACTACACCTGACACTCAATGCCAGTTGGCTGCAGCCCCTCTAATTCTAGCTTTGACCTCCACATTCAGACTTTACTTCTCCTTAACCACCCCTCCCAGATACTTGAAGCTGTTATCCTGATCCATTATCTTCTCTTTTATCTCAATTCTCAGCCTCTTCTAATTTCCCCAGTTTGCTGACATTACCACTGCCTTACCTGTTTTTAGTTTCATCCCATGTGCCTTCAATTTTGCATTCCATTCCCATATCCATTGCTGATGTTCTTGCTGAAAGTCTGCCTGTAATGCCACATTGTCTGCATACAGCAACTTTGTTCTCTGTCCCCTCTGACCTCTTGGCTAATGTAATCTATCACCAGTATGAACAGCAATGGTATCAGGGCTGAACCCCGATGCACACCCAGGGACCCCTCTATGAAACCGAGCACCGTTCGTACTTGAGTCATTGGATCTTTGAACATAGCTTTCACTATTTCTACAAATGTTTCTAGGACTTCAAACCACTGCAGGACAACCCAAATCAGCTTTCTTGGGACCTTGTCATATGCTTTCTCCAAGTCTAGGAATGCCCAGTTGGACTCTTTTCTCATACCTAGCTTCTTCTCAACTATCTGTCTCACTGCTAAAACTGGGCCAGTTGTGCTGCATACTGATGTCAATCCAACCTGCTCATCTCCCACCTTATTTTCTACTACTCTGCATTTCCATTTATCAATCACCCTCTCCATAACTTTCAAGCAGTGTGACAGGAGTTTGATACCTCTGTACTGCCCACAGTTGTGCATCTCCCCTTTGTTCTTGAACACTGGCATGAGTAATCCTATTTCCCAGCCATGTGGGATATGCCTTTCTCACTGTACTGCTGAGTACTCTCTGGAGCTATTTCTCTTCTATCTCTCTCAGCATCTTTATCATATCTGCTGTGACCTCATCCGAGCCTGCTGCTTTCCCTGACTTAATTTTCCTTAGTGCTGTTCTTACTTCTTCTATGGTGGACTCCTCTTCTTCTCTCATTGTAGGCTGTATCTGGGGTAGTACAGCTTTTATGGGGTTTTATTCATGCAGAGGTTGATGGAGGTACTCCTTCCATCTGCTTTTCATGTCCTTTGGACTGGTGTGCAGGTTGTTGCTGGCATCGCTTATGAAGGATGTCTGACTACCTTCTTTATCTTTCTATCTTTACCTTGCAACCTGATATAGTTTCTTTTTTCCACCTACTGAGTCATTTTCCAGAAGCTGGTAGAGTGCCTGTGATGCCCTGTTC
Source organism: Protopterus annectens (assembly GCF_019279795.1). Lineage (NCBI taxonomy): Eukaryota > Metazoa > Chordata > Ceratodontiformes > Protopteridae > Protopterus > Protopterus annectens. The sequence continues at coordinate 575,432,928 of NC_056733.1, read as the reverse complement.
TTTGCTATTGAAACTCCTTTCTTAGTTTCTTTGTTGGCCAACCAGTATTCCTTCCTAAGCTGTTCCATATTTTCTATTTCCCACTTTTTCCTTCTTTCTTTTGATGATTTTTTGGACTTCTGCATTCCACCACAACTGGCTCAGCTACATATCTGTTTTGTAGTCCTTAAACATGCTGTTTTGAGGTGCTGCCATTCTTCTTCAACTCCAGCTATTACTTTCTCTTCTTAGGGTTCTAGAGCCTTCAGTAATTCTTTGAACTGTTGTATTTCTCTTCAATCAACTTCCAGGTGTTCAGCTTGGTATCTGTTGACCTTAGAGTCTTCTCTGACCATGGCTAGCAGCTGAGTGTGGCAACCAGTGGTTTATGCTGTGGCTCATCTGTTTTACTGGGGATGACTTTGCAATCACAGATTCTACCCCAGAGCTCTTTCCTTACTAGCAGGAAGTCTACCTGAGTTGCAAGTTGGCCACGATTGTATGTGATCTTGTGACTGTTTCTCTTTCTGAACCATGTGTTGGCTACTATCAAGCCATTTTCCAGAGAGAAGTCTAGAATGGCCTCTCCTTTTTTATTCCTGTTGCCCCATCTATGTGGACCCAAGCAGTCCTTAGTTCCTGTTCTGTCTATCTGTCCCAATATCTGCATTCCAGTCACCCATTATCAACACCGATTCATGTCGTTCTGCTTTATCTAGTAGGTAGGTCTGAATGTGCTCTTCTCTTTATTATCACAACCCTGATGTGGGGCATAAGCTTGAGATCATGAATACTGTCATATCATTAGGCTGGAGTTTGATTGCCACAAGTTTGTCACTAATTCTGATGCAATCCCTCACTGCCTTCTGAAGCCTTTCTCTCACCACAATTCCTACACCATTTCTAGCCTGTCATCCTCCTAAACAGTAGACTGGATCCCAAGCTGCACTGCCCTTCCATCTTGTCTCTTGGATACATAAGATATCCAGCCTCCCCTGTACCATCATGTCATTAACTTCCAAGCTCCATCCTGTTAGTGAACCTACACTGAGTGTGGCAATTCTTAGTTCATGTTTGGCAGGTTGATTGGTTTTATGTATGGCCTTTCACTCAACAGAGCTATTCCAGGTAACCCAGGCTGGACAACTGGACACCAGATGGCTAGTAGCTTTTCAGGGCTGCTGGGCTTTATGATGAGCACATACTGCCCAATAGGGGCATATGCACCCCTCCCACTGTTAACATGGGTTCCTGGCATAGGTAGGAGTAGGCCTGGTTCTCAACCCAGTTATCACTGGTAAATACCCATGCCCATTTGACAACATTAGTCAACATGACCGAATCACCTAGATCCATGTTTTCTGAAGTTGTTCATGTTTTGTGCTGTCACTGGACAAAGACTATATAATAAAGTGGGAATTCAAACACATTGCTGAGTCCATGTTACTCAGTCTAATGGACACATGGAAACAACTATTTTAACAGTGAATAAGCTCACAAGAAAGAGTTGGAGAAAAATCTTTGAGAACTGTCATTTAGCTATTTTGAAAAGCAGGAATGCTTCAGTGCAGGGAAACAATCTCACACCACCTTTACTGCCGGTGAGCAGAAGGATGAAAAGCAGATTACCTAATTAAGATGCTTTACTGATGCCAGCAAATCAATGCAGAGTGAAGATAATGCTAGGAAGAAATCATCTGAGACTGAAATTCTACTATAATAGAAACTGTAAAAGTGTACTAGATTTACAGCCTGAATATGAATGTATAAATACAGGAGCCATGAAAAAGATCGCAGCTTAAAGCCAGCAGGGCAGAGATATGGGGTTGTTCTGGGGATAATGGTAAACAGTATAGAAGACATTGCTGGCAGTTTTGTAAGGCATTCTTGTCAAAACTGATGTTCTTGCAGGACATACAATCAGAAGTGTCACAACTAGTTGTTTCATAAGAAAACAGAAACTGTAAAACTATGATGGTGAAGAGCTGCAGGGGAGAGGAAGCTTCTAAAATCAGTTCTCAAATTAAAGCTGTTCACAGCAAAAAAAATATATATAGATAGATAGATAGACAGGTAGGTAGATAGATAGATAGATAGATAGATAGATAGATAGATAGATAGATAGATAGATAGATAGATAGGGATGCCAAGGGCAGGAGTAGAGGTCTAATAAAACTATTCCATCTAAATTCTCCAGAAATGGAAGACCCCTTAGAAAGCCAAACAATGATGGGGACTGTTTTACAGTTTAACAATGATTTAAAGGACTAGAAAGTTCATTTGTGAAATTGAATGCATGAAATGTTTGTGCTTGATGCTTAAGATAGTGCAAAGTTTAATTTGCAGTGATTAGTATAATATTCCACCTCATACTGTAATTTTAGTTTTAGCTCTAATAAATGAGAGAGCTCCTGTATGAGTATATAGATTTAATGCTTTTGCACTAGATTGAGATCTACGTGTCATGTGGTATACAGTTCGTCCCAACAGTTCAGCTGAAATATACATTTCATGGAGGACAGACTGCATGCAATGTATCGGCATGTTATTTTTTTCATACTCATGTCATGGTTATACATAACACAGCTTACCTTATTTGCATTTTAATTTGCTTGTTCATTCATTTATTCACTAACAGCTGGTTTATCCATTTCAGGATGTTATTGGAGCTGGAAACTGCCTCAGTACTCAATGGATGTAAGGCAAACTTCAGTTCTGATGCTAGTATAAGTTTGGAACATCATCAGATTTTTGCATGGGGTGGGGGCAGAGTATCAGGATTAACCCAAACAGGCATTCTGAGGAGAGGCATTCTCAGTCTTCGAGGACTGGGATGCCTATTAGCACAGATCCAATTTTCCCTTGAGGCAAGGGATAAAATCACAGCAAAAATAAAACATTAGTTACGGAAATAAACTAAATTATATGAAAACAGTAGCACCTGTATTTAGGTGAGCAGAATAACAAAAAATAAGCATCTTTTCTGCAAGATTGTAAAACAGGCTTTACTCTGAGAAGCAAGAGCCAAAGAAGCAGATATTAAATATCTTTAGTTGCAAACAGTCTGAACAATTGGAAGAACTTTCAATTACTTTGTTAATAAATCTGCAGATACATCAAGCTCCTAGGCATGACAGATTATTTTCAAAAACAGAAAGAAAATATCTAGATAACTTATACCCAGCCAAGATATTACATGCTGAGGTGGATTTTCTGACATCTGTAGTGGTAACAAAAGAGGGAAGACTAAACAATGTTCTGAAATTTTTGTCTAGTTCTACATTAGGTGCAAATAATGACAGTAAGCAGCTAATTAAATAAAATGTGAAACTAATGGAATTGATCAAGCTTACATACAGCTTGACCTGGTATTAGTTGTCCTCACAGTTCTGAGATATGGACATAGCATCACACTGCCAACGTATTCCACTCATATCACTCTACTGTGAGCATTGCTGCTGTTGTCAGCCATCTGTAATGCCATATGCTTGAGTGTTCTACAGGAAGTCAAATCATATGTATCACATGATCACCAGCTTTCTGTTTCTGGACAGAGGTGCATCTGGTGTGGCATGCATGTGTGCCACAGTTAGAAGATGCAGTGTTGCTCTTCTTTATGCCTTCTGGGACTCTAGGATTAAGGCCCCTTTAATCTTATGAGTTTGTATACATTATTCTTCTCTGAGTGTCTGTGATCTAAATATTATGGCACTTTTACGCTGTATTACCAAAAACTGCTTGACTTCGTGCTTTGTGCTTTGTGTCGCGGTGTATTATGGTGAGGAGGTGAGATGGCCAGTGATCCAGCAGTTAATATTCCGCGTATATTTAGAGAGGATATCTTGGATTCCTCTCAACGTACATTAGATGGTTTCCTGAGGTTGAATTCAGAACATGAGAGAGATCGTGAGAGAGACCAGATTGATAGATCAACGGGCAGTGGTGATGCGCTATCCTCGGTGATATGGGAGAGACTGCTTGAGGAAACTAGAAGTAAGCATTCTCCTAATCCGTTTGCCGATGTGGGTAAGCATTCTAAAGATTTGTCATCTGAAGTTACAACCTTAATTGATAAACTGGAACAGCTTTTAAATAAAGAAACAGCTGCACACTATAAAAAGACTAGCCTCCAGAGGTATCTGGTCTTGGATATTACTCCACGGGGCCTAAGGGCAGTAAAATATCCATCCCAACTATTTGATTTGTCTTCCACGGAGGATAAATTATTTAAAAAGCAATGGGAGAAAGTGGCACATCTGTGTTCCAGGGAATGGACTACTATCATGATAGAGCGAGATGAGGTAAAATTGTTGAATATAAAAAAAGACATCAGTAATGTTTGCCATAATCTAATGGATAAATTAGAAGAGTCACGTATTGAGACTTGTTAGCATGACATTCAAGAAAAACTGTGTAATTTTGAAAAAAAGTTATTGGAACAAAAACTTAATAAAATCAAGTGAGACCTACATGACTATGAAAATGGGACTGCCTTTTTTAGACAGACCAATCACAAGTCACATTTTCAGAAAGGGGATGGGCGGGTAAGAAGTGAAACAAGAAGTGAGGCATCGTCAAGTGATAATGGTAGAGGTGTTAGCGATTATGAAGATGAGAGAGAATACCCACCCTTACCTGTTGTGAATAATGGACCATATATGCAAGACAATTTTCGTTCTTGAGTAGGGATTAATGGCCAGAGAAAGGGAAATCATCCAGACCGTGAACCGAAGAGAGAGGAACAACAACGGTAATGGCGGAACAACAAGAGAAGTAGATGGTACTAACTGTTTTCATGTAAATACAGACTTAATTATCAATTTATCAGGTTCAGAGATTATTGGACATTTATATACTGTACTAAGAACCACAAAGCGAGCTGACACCACAGGAACAAGAATAAAAATGTTATGTTGAGCGTTTTCACCACAAATTACAGTTGACTTCTTCAGAAAAAGAATATCACCCCTCAACTCCATAAATACTCATTACAAAGGCATCATTAACAGATATGTGTTAAACACCAAATACATTTAAAGATACAGACTCCCTTTCTCATGCATAGAAAATAAAAATCCTGTTGCACTGCTTCTGATATCTAATGATGTTAAATACTTCAAGCCTAAGATGTTAACATGAGTTATATAAACTGATAAAATAATCTTGTAATCATATAATAATAAAAGTTAGCAAATTACATAAAAAATGTTCTTTTAGTTTCAAAAAACTAGTCAATGACACCATGTCATTCAGTCCTGGATTATTGTTGGCATTAACCCTCAGTTGCCATAACAGCTCTTTATATTCAAGTAAATATTCTCTAGGACCTCCTCTCTCATCCTCCATAAGTTGTTCAAGAATTGTGAATTTAAAATTGTGACCTGGGTAGGTATTGACATGCTTCGCCAGTGAATTTTTAGTTCACTTTTCTAATGTCATATAAATGCTGGTAAATACGTGTTCAAAAGGCATTCTTAGTTTTGCCTATGTAAAAACAGGCACTTGTCTGACAACTACCAGCATATATGACATTCTTACTACTACAATTGTACTTATGTAGTAGTTTCACCCATCCATAACCTTTAAGGAATACACTATCACCTTCCAAGATATATTTGCAGTGATTACACTGTCTACATTTGGACATTCTCCCTTGTTCTCCCAAGGTATTACCATCTTTTTTTTTCTCTAAGATGTTTTTTAATACTGGTGTCCTTTCTATACACAACCACTGGGGCATCCCCAATTCTCTCTCTCAAATCTGGGTCCCCATACAAAATAAACCAGTTCTTGAAAACAATGTCCTGAATCAGTGGGAACTGGGGTGTATAAGTTAATATAAGGCCGTGGTAGAAACCACCAGAAGATGAATTACTGTTTTCCAATGGAGCACACAGTCTGGAGATGTCAATCCCTAACAATGGATAAAAGTGGCCCTCTAGTCTCTTCTTGGTCACTTCATCAAGTAAAGATGTCACCAATTGCTCTGGATAACCTCTTAGTACCAACATCCTCAGTAAAACATCCCTTTCTTCATAGAAATCTTTGATCTTACTAATCATGTGAGCCAATCTCACTCCCTGACCTTTAAAAAAGGAGTGTTTTTGATGGACTGGGTTCCTGCTCTCATAATGAAGGAGGGAGTTCGAGTAGGTTGGTTTGCGATAGATAGTAGAGCAAAATTGTGCAGTAGCATAATCTTTGCTTATCCTAATGTCCAAATAGTTGATGGAGTCTAAATGCATTTCCATAGTAAATTCCAGAAACGTGGTGCTGGAACTGAGGAACAGTAAAAAGTCATACAACTGGTCTTGGTTGCCATTCCATAAAATCAGGATATCATCAAGATAACGTCCATAAATCTTACAAAATCACATCCCTTCAGATGGAAAAACCTTAGAAAGTTCCCACTGGGTCAGGACTATGTTTGCAAAAACTGGTGCACAAGCTGCACCCATAGCAACTCCTGTGTTCTGTTTAAACAACTGACCCTCATAAATTACAAAACTATTCTCCAATGCAAGTTTCATCAATGTCGTTACAGTCAAAATTTTAGTATGCGAAAGCTTAGTGTTCTGGCATAGAAAGTTGTAGAACATATTTACAGCTTCTTTATGAGGAATTACATTGAATAAGTCCTTCACATCTATTGTTGTAAAAATTATATCACTACCAAAATATTCCTGTTTTATTTTTTTAAGACAATCCCAGGAATCCTTGATGATATGTGAAAAAGGACTTAAACAATTCTTTAACTGTAAGTCTAGGAATTTTGCAATTGAAAGGGTCTTGGATCCTTTTGTATCCACTATAGGTCTTAAAGGTGGATGCCGGATGTTCTTATGGATCTTGGAGATCCCAAAAATAGTGGGGATCCTCGGGTGTTTTTGTGTGCAATAATTGAATTCTACTTTTGAAATTTGATTATTCAAAAGTAAATCCATTAATACCATATCCACGTGTCTATATGCGATGTTTAACTCATTCCGAGAGACCTGCTGATACCCGTCCCCCAATAAATGACATAACATACTATCAGTGTATCTTTCATGGGCCATAACCACTAATCCTTCTCCCTTATCTGGTTTCATAACCAGGATTGTTTTGTTGTTTGAAATACTGTTAAGTAGGGAGATTTCTTTGTGGGTTAAATTAAATTGCATGATACAAGATTTCTTCTTGGAAAGGTTTTTGATATCATTCCAGCATATTCTTTGAAAAAGTTGAAAGGATGGGTGTAATGGAGGATTTGCTATACTGGCTTTCCTACATACCCCACCTAGGGTGTATACTTGGTTACCTTCCCCCATGGTCACACTGAAATTCAACTTCCTAGTATATAACATTATATCTAGTAGTGTATTTTCTAAGTTGAATTTCCTCAAGGGTACAAAATTAAGCCCCCTTTGGAAGAGGTTTGCCCATTCCTTGGTTACTATTGTGCTGCTTAAATTATATATTTTAAAGTCATGGTGGTCATTTTCTATTATTTCCAGTTCACCATTCATAATGTCAGCTACCGGGCTGAAACTCAGTGCCAATTCTCCCGTTTCCCCCTCCCTCTTCCTCCCACTTGTTGAAATCTGTGGGGGATAAGCACGTTGTTCCCCCTGGTATGTCAAGTTTGAAGGTCTCCTGAACTGGCGGTTCTGCTGCCGAATTCTCTCTGACCTTCTCAGGGATGGTTCCTCTCATCAATAAATACATCATTGTTGCTAGTAGATTTAATGGCACCAATATTAGCTTGGGCATTAGCATTTAAAGGGTACGCCAAATGACTATCATATTCTTTGGCATCCCTTGCTAATTTCTTGTTCTTTTTATCTTTGATTTTATCAATAATTTTATCAATATTCACAAATATGGTATTATATTCATTGAATTTATCTGGAAAATTCACATCATTTTTAATACAAACATCTAATTTATTCACAGCATCCTGCATAATAAGAAACCTTTTTTCATTATCTTTAACAAGCAGCTGTAACAGTTCACATCCCTGGTGATTAAATAAAGCAACCAAGTCTTTATGTAGGTCACTATTAAAAGTTAAGCCATTAGGAAAATGCCAATATCTTAAACCTTTAGGCACTTGTTCGCACCTAAGACATTCTCTCAAGTACTGATTTTCAACTTGTAACTTTTTCAGCATGAGACATACTTTTTCTAAAATTTTTAACATAATGTCAATAGTACCTTGTGTATTTGAAAGGTTCACATTATTAGCAAACCCCACGCTGTCCCTATTAATCCATTCCAATAAATTTGACACTTTAGTTAAATCAGAATGAAAACTAGTGTTCTGCTGTGCCTGTGTCCTCCGTTGCTGTAATCCAAAAGAAACGGAAGTGCTAGGTTGTGTAACAGTAAAAGCACCTGTAGTACTGGCGCTTTCTCTTCAGTTAGGGTTACCTTGCCCTAAAGGAATAATAGAAAGGGAGTCCTGGGTACCATTGTTACAAGCAGGTTTAAATTGAACATTGTCGTTGACCAGTAAATCGATTTTATTACCCAAACTCGAAATATGGGTATTAAAAGAGCCAATAGGATCAGTCAGCTTATTGATAGCTGTAGTAAGTTCATCATGCACGTCCCTGGTGCCCCCTCCGCTTTGCGCAGAAGAATCTATACTGAAAACCAACCAAAATTGAACTAAACTAAGAACCACAAAGCGAGCTGACACCACAGGAACAAGAATAAAAATTTAATGTTGAGCACTTTCGTCACAAATTACAGTTGACTTCTTCAGAAAAAACAGAGTATCACCCCTCAACTCCTTAAATACTCATTACAAAGGCATCATTAACAGATGTGTGTTAAACACCAAATGCATTTAAAGATACAGACTCCCTTTCTCATACATACAAAATAAAAATCCTGTTGCACTGCTTGTGATATCTAATGATGTTAAATGTTTCAAGCCTAAGATTTTAACATGAGTTATATAAAATGATAAAATAATCTTGTAATAATAATGTAATAATATAATAATAAAAGTTAGTAAATTTCATAAAAAAAATTTGCTGTTTCAAAAAACTAGTCAATGACACCATGTCATTCAGTCCTGGATTATTGTTGGCATTAACCCTCAATTGCTGTAACAGTTCTTTATATTCAAGTAAATATTCTATAGGGCCTCCTCTCTCATCCACCATAAGTTATTCAAGAACTGTGAATTTAAAATTGTGACCTGGGTAGGTATTGACATGCTTTGCCAGTGAATTTTTTAAGTTCACTTTCCTAATGTCATATAAATGCTGGTAAATAAAAATAAAACTACTACATAAGCACAATTGTAGTAGTAAGAACGCAATATACATGATACATAGGCAAATCTAAGAATGCATTTCGAGCACGTATTTACCGGCATTTATATGACATTAGGTGTTTAACACACATCTGTTAATGAAGCCTTTGTAATGAGTATTTTAAGGAGTTAAGGGGTGATACTCTATTTTTTCTGAAGAAGTCAACTGTAATTTGTGACGAAAGCGCTCAACATTAAATTTTTATTCTTGATCCTGTGGTGTCAGCTCGCTTTGTGGTTCTTAGTTTAGTTCAATTTCAGTTGGTTTTCAGTATACATTTATATACTGTATTAAATCATGGCTTGAAGTTCGTGCCCACTGTGGTATCGAGATTGTACGAATGTAAGATAGAACTGTATAGATTTGTTCATAAATTGCATTTATGGTATTTTTTTTTAATGTTCAGCATGAAACACAGTTAAATGTTGTTACTGAGCAGAGTGTCTTTGAAAGTAGTAGTGATGATGATGAAAATATGTTGTATAATGATTCTTTTGAGTCTTTTACATCTTGCAATAGTGAATTTAATGCATATTGCCCTATAGATACATCAAATGTTATTACAAAGAGTAAATTTATTCCACCTTATAGTCATGAAGGCATTAAAAGTTTCCACTCTTTAGTGGAATATGAAATTGATTAATTATTTAATGAATTTAACACTGAAAATATTTATTATAATTTGACGAAGAGTAAATGGTTGTCTTTGGTGGAAATTTTCTAAACAGTGTGATCTAGTGGTGTAACCATCAGAACAAAAGGTAACAAAATTGTGATCATGCATTACACTCAATATATGCAAATCTGTTTGGATTTATTAAAGGATGATAGAGTTTATGAATTAGTGAGTGTGAATAAGGTGGATGAAGCAAAGAACTATATATATTTAATACAAAAGGACTTGAGATTGGGTTATTGGACTGATGCTGATGTATCGAATAAACTTATATGTGAGGATGCAGGAGAGGATAATTTTACTGCTTATCTAAGGTTCACAAGAGTTTGTTAAATCCTCTGGGGAGGCCTATAGTCTCAGCACGTAATTATTTCCTACAAGATGTGGGGGTAATCCTTCATAAAGTTTTATTGAAGGAGGTTGTTTGCTTGCCTTCTTATTTAAAGGATTCTTTCAACTTCCATGATAAAATAAAAAATACTAGGTAGTCAGAGGGAATGTATTGGATGACTCTAGATGCACAGAGTATCTATACTAACATCAGACATGAATCAGGGTTGGAAGCTTTGAGTAGTAAAATGGAGGATAATCCATTAGCCCATTATATTTTAGAACTAGTTACATTTAGCTTGGAAAACATTTATTTTTGTTTTGAAAATGAAATGTATCATCAAGTGCAGGGTACAGCAATGGGCTCCCCGTTTGCACCCATGTATGCCAACATTTTTATTTGTATCAAACACAGATACCCTGAATCTGGATAAAGTAACCAACGATAAAAGTATAATATTCCAAAAAAGCCAGCAACTCATTGGAATACACATGGCAAAACAACACTTTAATACAAAATAGTAAAAATATAAAACATGTGAGCACTTTCATAGTCCTCTCTGCTTCCTCAGACATATTACAGTAACTGCTGCTCTTGTTTAAATAATGATACATCTAGGTCATATCCAATCAGTTCACAGCATCTTGATTGAATAAATAAAAGTTAAAGGCATACACTATACAAACACTATATAAACAATCAATCATATAAATAGTGAACTAAAAATATATGTAAAAAACTGTAAAAACATGCTCTATGAAATTAGATAGTGGTAAAACTGTAAAATATATGTACAAATATTAGAAGATGTGACCAAACATATTAATCAATGTTTCAAAGCCCTATTCCTAAGAAAAGGTTTCAGTGAAATCTTACTATTTAGTCCAGGTGGTCTGACAGCCTGAAGCCTAATTATCCATTCTTGTTCTGAGGCTTCGGTCTTGTTGTTCATGTTCCCACCTCTTTTATTATCTTGTATGATATGTAACACTAGAAACTTGAAGGTGTGTGTGTGGCTCCCTCCTTTATAACATGCATTGCTAACGCACTTGTCTCTTTTTTATTTTTAATGTCCCTTACATGTTCTTGGACTCTATCTTTGAGTAGCTGATTAGTTTTGCCTACATAGTAGGCTGGGCATTTTGTACAGAAAACAAAGTATACGACATTCTTATTATAACAGTCTGTATAAAAACATGTATCAGTGCTGAACTTTCTAGTCGGGTGTGTATACTGCCCCCCTCCAAATATAAAGGGGCAGGCTGTACACCTTCTACATGGAAAGGTACCTAGCCTATCAGACCTTGCATAGTGGTCTCCATCTAACTTCTTATAGCACAACTGTCTTTTTAATGACATGTTGTTTTTGAAGGTAAACAATGGTGTAGCCCCTATAACACCTTCTAGTTCATCCACATTTAACAATACGCCCCAATTATTTTTAATTATATCACAGACTGTACTGATATGACTTGCAAATGTTAATGGAAAATGTAATACATCATTCTCTGGATTTCTGGTTACTGTGGTACTGGTAGCATAGTTACTTTGGTTATCCTGGTTGGTTCTTGCCCTATCATAATAGGGCTTGTACCTCTCTCTTCTCTCATTCCAAACCACTTTTATTTGTTTGTCTATATCTCTGGCTTTATATCCCCTTTCAATAATTTCATGTTTTAACAGGGTAAGTGCCTGTGACAAACTATCATCATCATTATATAGCCTCATGCATCTAACTATCTGTCCTTTGATCACATTGGTTTTAGTGTAGTTAGGATGCATACTACTACTATGTAGAACATTATTCTTTCTAATGGGTTTCCTGTACATGGAGGTATGAACATAATTGAGTGTATCTCTTGTAACTTTTACATCTAGAAACTCTATTTCTCTATTTGAGTATTTGTATGTGAAATTCAATAAGGGGGTAATGGTATTAATGAAGTTTAGAAATTGCTGCAAATTGTCTTCGTTCTCATGCCACAACAGAAAAATATTGTCAACAAAACATTTGTACCATATAATAGCAAAAATGTTACCTGTCAAAATATTCTCAGTTTCCCATTGTACAAGTGCTAGGTTGGCGTAGCTATTGGCACAAGCAGTGCCCATAGCCACGCCAACCTTCTGTATATAAAACTTGTTGCCAAACACAAAGATATTATTTTCTAGGATGATCTCAAGTAAGGTACAAATAAGTCGAATTTTGGTATTTTCTATCCCTTTTCTATTAAGTAGTTCCCTTACATTATCTATGCCCCAAGAGTGGGGAATAACTGTGAAAAGGGACTCTACATCAAGAGTAATAAGCCAACATTGGTCATCTATACCCTCCAAATGTGCACTAAGGTCTCTCAAACAATCTTTAGTGTCCAATAAGACAGTAGTACATTCCTTAAGTATAGGATGCAGGTTTTTCTCAACATATATTGACAGTGGTTCTGTTGCCCACCCCCGACTAGATACTATAGGTCGCATGGGTGGGCTTTCTATGTTTTTATGGACTTTTGGTAGACCATACATAATTGGAGTCACTGGGTGCTCTATATTGAAATAGTCAAAAAGTGGCTCAGAAATCATGCCTGTTATTAACATATCAAACACAAAAATTTGCAGTCTATCTGTAATGGCTTTAACATGAATTGCAGAAATCTCACAATAAGTATCAGTGTTACTTAAATGTATTAAAATGCTTGCAATATATTTGTCTCTATCTAAAATAACAATTCCTCCACCTTTATCGTGTTCTTCCCCGCTCTGTTCGCCCTGCGGGCTCACTCAGCTCCCCTACCCTACCCCCAATTCCCACCCACCCCCACTACATCTACACTTATGCCCACATAGACACACCTACTTCCTCCACTCCTACCAAACTCCACCCCTTTCTCCTCCTTTCATCCCCCCCTCTTTCCTACCACATCCACATCTCCATTACCCCACCCCCCTTACCAAACTCCTACTGGCTTATTAAAACCCAAATATGTCCATTAAATATTCATCCCTTTCAATCCTACTAATACTTATCCTAAACCTTACCTTCATCTACCATCTTACCCAACCTTATCTCTTCAACCACACCCTACTCCTACACACAACCTTCTCCCCCACACAACTCATACCTATTATACCAACTCTATCTCTCATGAACTATACCCCACCAACCATATCATAACATCTCTAGATATAATCACCTTCCCATATCCTATACTAATCCACTAACCCACACCTCCCAACCTAAACAGTCCAAATACCTCTGCTACTTAACACAACTCCTAACTTCCATACTGCTATCTAGCGATATACACCCCAACCCAGGCCCAAACCACCCCTCCTCAATACCTAAATCCATCCTATTTGCATCTCTTAATGCACAAAGCATAGCTAACAAAATTCCAAATCTGCATGCCTGGCTATCCCACAACAAACCAGACATCTTAGCTATTTCTGAAACCTGGCTAAAGCCACACATGAAAGATTCCGAGATAACGCCACCTTACTACTCAATCATCAGATCAGACAGAACCCATAAAAAGGGTGATGGAGTAGCTCTACTCTACTCATCCTCCCTAAACTTAACACCGTATGATAAAGCTATTCCCCAGTTCCAAAATGCAGAACTAATACTGGCTCACCTCCAGCTAAACAAACATAAATATATCTGCATTGCCTCACTGTACATTCCCCCAGGAGACAATATCCCAATACTAGAAGAAATCCTCTCTTGGCTTTCAGCCAACATCAACAATGAAACCATAATCATGGGAGATACCAATATTAGCTGGTCCTCCATTCAATCCCCCTCACACTCCCTTAACATCAACCTATACAACTGGTTCTCCATTCAATCCCCCTCACACTCCCTTAACATCAACCTATACAACTACTCCCAACTCATCAATACCATAACTAGACCAAGCAAAGACTTCTCCAGTGGCAACATCCTAGACTGGATTCTAGTCTCCCACCCCCACTACTACCCAGATAATGGAACAATACCTGACTCCCTCAGTGACCACCTCGCCATTTACGCAAGACGTCTCCCTTCTCCCTTACAAGTCACCCATAATTACATCACTACCTGATGCCATAGGAGATTCAACCCTGAAGCTTTCTCAGCTGCACTAAATTCACTGAACTGGTACCCCTTAAAGACTCTTCCCCTTGAAAATGCTATCACTCACTTTAATACCACCTTCCTCAACCTTCTAGATACTCATGCCCCATTAAAAACCAAAAGAATAAAAAGGCAATCCACACCCTGGTTAAGCATACACACCCTAACCACCATGCGACTTAGAGACAAAGCCTGGACAAAATATCAAGAGAACAAAACTACTTCTTCCCTCAACAAATACAAAACCCTTCGTAACTCAGTTAAAAAACTTATCTCTGCAGTCCGTCGTAACTACTTCACCCGACTTCAAAGCAATTTCAAAAACAACCCTCAGAAGTTCTGGAAAGGCATAACTACCCTTTTAAAACCCGGGAACACAGGAAACCCAATCCCTTGCACAAATACTGATGATACTGATCTTGCAACCCAATTTAACTCTTTCTTCATAAACTCTATTTCCAAACTCACCAGCACTTTTTCAAACAACAATACTTCTCCAACCTGCATTTCCTCTCAGGTATCTTCCCCTACAATTTCTCCCACTCCTCCTCAAGCTCTTTCATCTCTAACTTCTCCCACATCGCCTCATACTTCTCCTCCCCCACCTTCCCCCACTCATTCCACAACTCCACCTTTCCTCATCAAACCTATTCCTACATCCACCATAAAAAAACTCCTGCAGAAACTAAAATCATGCACCAATGCCCCTGATAATATTCCCTCATACTACCTTAGTATAGCTGCTGAAGCTATTGCCCTCCCTGTCAGTATCCTAATTAACCGCTCAATCCAAGAAAATGTTGTTCCTCTAATCTGGAAAAAAGCCTACATCATTCCCCTGCACAAAGGTGGAACCAATACTAATATTTCCAACTTCCGTCCTATCGCCATCCTTTCTCCCATTTCAAAACTCCTGGATAAATGTATCCATCCTCAACTCCTTCCACATCTTCTGGATAACAATCAACTAACTCCTACACAGCATGGATTCAGACCCCATCATAGTACTATGACTGCCCTCCTATCCTTCCTTGAAACTGTGAAGAAAGCTAAGGACTCTGGCCTCATTGTATCTACCATCCTCCTCGATCTCTCTAAAGCTTTCAATACTATCTCTCATAACCTCCTTCTTACTAAGCTTTCTAACCTAAACCTTTCCCCCTCTTCCCTGTGTTGGTTTACTAGCTATCTCTCCAAACAGCAACAAGCTGTCAAGTGGAAAAAAGCCACCTCCTCCTTCCTTGACACACCCACAGGTGTCCCACAAGGCTCTATTATGGGCTCCCTCCTCTTCAATATTTTCATTAATGACTTTTTCCGCTCTATCCCCCTTGCAAATATTATTCAATATGCTGATGACTCCACTATCATCTGTGCTGCCCCATCCATCCCAACTCTCTTAAAACTAACTCAAGATGCCTTCTCCACCACAGAACAATGGATGAAAGAGAACCACCTTGCACTCAATGCTGGTAAAACCAAGCTTATGATATTTTCCCCCTCCAAAACTAATAACTTTGACAGAAATTTATTCTCCATCACCAGCCCGAACAATACATGTCTCGAGCTGATATCTGAAGCCAAACTACTTGGGATTCAAATTGATGACAAGCTGAAATTCAACTCCCATATACTCCTAAATAAAAAAAAAAACATCAAAAACTAGGCATGCTCTACCACCACCATCGGTTCCTCACCTCTACTACCAAAATTACCCTCTCTACCACATTTCTCCTTCCCTCCCTTCTCTATGGCGCCCCTCTTCTAACAAACCTACAATCTTCTCTGAAATCCAAAATATCATCTTGCTACAATAAAATAGCCAGATTTGCAACCAGCAGCAAATCATCTACCCATCACTGTGAACCTCTCCAAAAACTCAACTGGCTAGAGCTACCCCACTACCTCTCCTACACTCAACTCACCTATGCACATAAACTCATCTTCCAGCCAGCACTCTGTCCCTCTCTTTCAACTACCTTTAAAATGCATCAAACACAAAGACTTCTAAGATCTAACAATCAAAACCTCATAGAGGTCTATATACCCATACACGCTCCAGGACAACACCTCCTGTCCTTCTCACTAGCACACCAATGGAACTCCCTTCCCCCATCCATCCGTACAATTGCTAGCCTCCCACACTTTAAAAAATTAGCAACAATAAATGGTAGTCTAACCATGAATAGTATTCAGCAGGTCAAAGACAGTCCAAATAAATCACTCGCAACGTCTCCAAAGTAGAAAAATAAATTTAATCCATGGAACAACAGGGTAAGCGCTTTCACGTAGGATCACCTACGCTTCCTCAGACATAAAAACATGTAAAAACTCTCCCACTTTTAAATCAAACAAGGCGGGAAAGATAGACTAATTATCAAAGCAATCATTCAATCAATCAGACAATTTGCTATCCAAATTTTCTATCCAAATTTTATAGCCCTAACAACTGTTGCTATCGCTTTATCAACACCATCCTGGGTATAAGCATGACATACTCGTAGCTTAGGATAAATACAAACATTATTTTATGAAGCTTAACCTTCATCATAGCACTATTAAAACATTGTCAGTAATCACTAAAAACAAAAGAGTCATTAGTTTGTGAAGTCCATCATAGGCGACAGCCGAATGCACATAAACGGACCATGTAAAATGTCACAAATTTATTGTTGATCTTTTACAAGGAAATGGAGGAAATATTAAAAATCAAACCTGTTTGCTTCTCTTCAGGAACTTGTTCTGGTCGTCCACACTGTGGGGTCTCCATGTCTTGCCACACTGGGGTCGATTGCGCGACCTCCCTCGTATTGGGAAAGATTTTTCTAACAAAAAAGTCCCATTTGTACAGTTTTCTACATATATTTTTATTCACTATTTATATGATTGATTGTTTATGTAGTGTTTGTATAGTGTATGCCTTTAACTTTTATTTATTCAATCAAGATGCTGTTAACTGAGTGGATATGACCTAGATGTATCATTATTTAAACAAGAGCAGCAGTTAATGTAGTATGTCTGAGGAAGCCGAGAGGACTCTGTGAAAGCGCTCAAATGTTTTATATTTTTACTATTTTGTATTAAAGTGTTGTTTTGCCGTGTGTATTCCAAGGAGTTGTTGGCTTTTTTGGAATTTTTATGGGTATGTTCGAAGGAGAATATATTTATACCAATAGGTTTTATCAAAGATATGTGAAAATGTATTTTAGATTTATAGATGATTTGTTTTTTTTTTTTACGTGATGGGGGTAGTCAGTTTGTACAGCAATTTATAGATGAAATACAATGTAATAGATTCAATATTAAGTTTGATGGCTTACAATATGGAAATGAAATCACATTTTTAGATATAAGACTGATAGGGAGACCTGGTAGAGGTGTTACTACCAGTATCCATAGAAAATTTAATGAGATTAATCAATTTTTAATGGGAACGAGTTGTCACCTGAAGCACACCTTAGAATTTCTTCCTTTTGGTGAATTTTTTAAGAATTTCGAGATTAAGTACAGATGATGAGGTCTTTGAAAAAAAGCTAGTAAATACTGGAGTTATGTTTAAAAACAGCAATATGACCCCAACATAGTAAAAAGAGATGTCTCAAGTTCAGGATTTGAGATATGGAAGAAATAAAAATTTGAGAATAAATAGTACTACTACTGTTAATTGTGCAAACTATAATAATAAGAATAGGTTTTTATAGTTATGAAATATAATATTTTAACTGACAAAATAAAAAATATTATTTTACATTATTGGAATTATCTGAAAATATTTAGTGAGTTAGAAGGGGTGACGAGGGACAGACCCATTTTTTCTTATCAACGAGGGAGAAACTTGAAAGATATGATAGTTCATACGAGATTTCAAAGACCTGTTATAAATATTTAATTTCAGTTAGAGAATAAAGGCATGGTAGCTTGCAATAGATGTATAGGTTGTAAACATGTAGTAAGAACATTTTCAAAAATTAATGGAATTCCCTTAAAAATAAATGGAATTTTTTATTGTCATACAATTTGTGTGGTGTATGCTATAAGGTGTGCATGTAACTTGTTCTATGTAGGCCAAACCAAAAGGGCCTTTAAAGTAAGGTTTCTAGAACATCTTAGAGGCATCAAGGCAGGTAAAAAATCTGCCATGGGGGGGACCCTGAAAGTTTAGTAGCAACAGTTTTAGAACAAGTACATGGAGTAAATGAATTAAATCTTAAAAATAAACTGTTGTACAAAGAGACATTATTTATTTTGAAATATAGGACATTGAAACCTAATGATCTTAATGCAGACTGTAGTGGGAAAAGTATTATGTAATTAATTTAACTTAAATTGTCTTTTAATGTTTGTTTTAAAATGAATTAATGATGTGATTATAATTGCTTAATTAGTTAATTAGTGTGATTTATAACTGCTGGATGTATAAATAGATGGATGTATTCAGTAGATGGTTGTACTCCTTGAAGGCTGTTTCATAGCCGAGGCACTAGAGAATCGAATAAACCTGTTTTTTCTTTGGCTACAGTGTGGTTTTCGTATTATGGCAGTGTTGCTCTGTATTACCAAAAACTGCTTGACTTAAATGTCTGCTGTGTACCTCAGATACAGTCTAGCTGTATATATAGATAAATATATATATATATATATATATATATATATATGTGTGTGTGTGTGTGTGTGTGTGTGTGTGTGTGTGTGTGTGTATAAGGGTCTATATTAAAACATCAAAGTTTTAGAACTCGAAATGTTCTTATATCGACCCCTATTCAGCGAAAACTGAAAATAGAGAAGTGACAGAAGACCGAATTCTTTCCTAGGGAAAGAATTTGGTTGTCCATTCCTGTCGCTTCGCTATTTTCAGCACTGTGGTGGAAAGTTACAGGTCGGGTTCAGGTAAGTGTGAGATTGTGTGGACGTGAGGGTTAGGGCAGGTTTGGTGAGTCAGGGTTAGGGCATGGGTCAGGTAAGTGTGCGAATGTGTGGACATGAGGGTTAAGGCAGGGTAGGTGAGCTAGGGTTAGGGCGCGGGTCAGGTGTGTGTGCGATAGTGACGGAACTTAGGGTTAGGGTTTGGGTTAAGGTAATTGGGTAGATAGTGGTGTATGTACAGTTTAGTGTAGGGTTAGATTTAAGATTTTAGGTGCATGTGTCTCGATTGCGGATTGTTTGGTGTGCTTGTATTGTGTGTATGTGTTTTGGAACAGCATATTTTTTCCCTAGGAAAAAATTTGCTGTTCTGTATGTTTGATGTTTTCAGCTTTCATTGAATAGGGGTCGATATTAGAACATTCGAAGTTCTGAAACTTCGATGTTCTAATGTAGACCCATACATAATATATAGATATATATATATATATATATATATATATATATATATATATATATATATATACATGTATAGGTGTGACCTTGTGCTTATGTGAGAATGTATATACTCTAAACAATGACAAATTATAGTTACTAATCATGTAAAATTCCCCAAATTTCAATTAATCAGAATGGAATTCCTTTCTTAATAACCATAAATCAGTGTACCCACTCTTTACAATGCTTGAAATGTTATACTGCTGTTCTAAATTGTTGCTGTTAAACTGGTAAACGTTCTTTAACGTAACATCTTTTCTCTCCTTTACTACCGTTTTTCAGGTGGACTTCACCCAATTTTTGTCTATCACAATAATACCAATACCTTAGCAGCTATTGGTGATAAATGTGTACTGCCGTTTACTCTGCTGTGGCGTGTCTGTTTTGGATTTATTTACCTAGGCAGTAACAAAAAGCATTACTGTATTACACTACAGAAAAAAAAATCTGGCTTCCCATTTCAGCTGAAGGAAGTTTTGCTCTTAAAGCCCTTTCTTTTAAAATTCTTCATGATAGGTACAGTACCTTACTTCTTATGGAATTCAGCATCAAAACCAAAGTTATTCTGGCAAGAACACTTAAGATATACAACTGTCAAGGTCATCTTTCACAGTCCCTCATGTGAAAGAACATTTTCTAAAATTGGTCCTGCCACACTGAACAGCATTCAAGAATAAATAAAATAAACAAACAAAAAAATGATGATGATGATGATGGTGAATTAGTTAATTTGTTCAGGACATCTCTTAAGGAGTACCTTACTAATGGAAACAAATGTAGGTGCTTTTATAATAATAGTTAATTACCCTAATTATTTGAACTTCCTGCAGATAACACACAATCTATTTCAACTTTCTTAATTAAATTATGTTGTGAACTCTGCAAAACTTTGAGAGTAGGGCTTCTGCCTAGGATCATTTGTCAGTTATACTGCTTTAGTAGACTTTATTTCCATCTTCCTCACCTTATAGTATCATCTCCTGCCTGTCTAGCTCTGGCTCATTCTCCCCCTTGTTTGTTTTCATCATTGTTTATTCTCCCCCTCTGAGTATTTTTTCTCACCTCCCTCACTCCTATACTTTTTCTGTAGTGTCTTAGCATCCTGTGTTGGGTTTGGTAAATGGTATACTGTTTCTTTCCATTAACTGTTTCCTGCCTTCCTCTACCTTAACTGCCAGAGCACGTAACTTTTGACCTTTACTTAATCACTGACAAATTCTCGGTTTAAAGTTGTTACTCTCCTCCAACCTTATATCTGGTTCCCTTTTTATGTAGACTGATACTCTATTCCATCCCTTCCTTCTGTGGCATTTTTAACAACCTATACCCACCACCTCCATGTCTGAATTTCTCTTGTCACTGGCTCTGAGGTTCATAGTTCTATAATGCCAGCAATGTCCACCCTGACCTCCAGCACCCATCTTTTTCCCTTGCATTACAGAATGACACCATCCACTATTGTTTGTTTTTCTGCTACTATGCTCTGCATACATTTATGCATTCTGTCTATTGCCTAAACACTTAGCCACCCTCCCCGTTTTGAGTTTCTCATTTTCCTTCCTATTCCAGTCTTTGTTTAAAGGTACAATCATTGCAATGCACCTTTCCAACTCAGGATTGAGAACTGCTCTCCCTTCTGGGGCAGCTTGCTAGAGTAGGTCTCTCTGTCAGGTCTCTCCTTATGCTTCTAGCAGTTCAATACTTGCTTCCTTTTGCACTGCCACATCTAGTTGTTATACTCCCTTATCCTGTCAATTCTTTGTGTGCTGACTGCTATATATAATATCTACCCCATCATTCCTGTGCTCTTGTATAAGACATTTTACACGACTCTGTCTCTTTTGTCCAGTTCTTCTGCCATGTTGCTGATTAGCCCTCCCTGCCCACTTCCATCTTACACACCTTATAGTATTGGCTAGCCTATGGCTACACACCCCATCAGTATTTGTTACTGTTGCTTAAATATGTACTTCTAGTCTAGCTTCCTTTTCCTTGTCCTCTTTTTCATGTCTGTAGCGCCTATCTTCTCCCGTCATCTTAATCCATGCCAGCCACTTGCCAATACCTGTCTGAGAACCTCTGCCCATGTTTGCTCGTCCTCCCCCATCTTTTCATGCTCTATGTTTTTGGCAGTCTTTTTGCTGCTTTTTCAGCTCCACTCCTGTTCTAGACTTTTGTTGATGAATGACCAGTCTAGTAACATTTTACCTCCCACATTCTACTGCAAACCTCCCCCTATTGTCTTACAAAACCCAAATCCTCTGCCATCCCAAGTTCCATTGAGCCAAACATCTGTTTCCCATCCTGAGAACCTCACAAATCTCTCTCTCTCTTCCCTTCACCTTTACTCTAGCTTCTAGTATTTTTATGTCATGTTTAGATCTCTAACTTTTTTCATTTAACTCATCCTGCATTTGTACAAATAAATTTCTCCTTATTTTACCAGATTCAATGACATAATAAAAAGTCCTAAAGCTACTTACTTGCTTAGTCTGAGAGTCATTTACCATTTGAGATGTCTCTTCTCAGCTTGTTTGAATGTCTTCATTTTCTGTTCTTCAAAATTTCTTAGAGCCAGCAACTTCTTCACAAAGAATAATTCAAGTACACATCTTGATTTCTGACTTTCAACAGCTAATTTAAGTTTCAGGGCTTGGGAACCCTGGTCTTTCTTAAACAAGCAAGTTATTTTATGTGTTATCACTTGCCTTTAAATGACTTTAGGTATACTTGATTAGACACTGGATAGCAGTGATAAGGCCGTTCATTTACAGGAGAGCCTCTCAGAGTTGTAGCATTAAGCAAACTAGTTTTTTGCATTAACTAAATGTCAAGATGAACTCTTTAGATATAAAATATTTCCTCGCCTAATGGTAACTGAGGTAACTGATTCTCTTGAGACATACTTACTCTTTTCAAAAGCTGTCTCACTGCTTCCCTAAGCACATTTTAAAATCAATAACTTCTGAAAAAAAGCATGTCAGCAAAATAAATGATGTCTTTACTATCAAAGATATATGTTTAAGACTGCCAGAATGCCAACAATTATCTCAATTTTGCTTCACCAGTCATTATGGCTTTCTGGATGGGACAGATTTCTGCACCTGCTAACATACAATATGCACCTTTCCTGCATGTGGCAATCTGGCATGGTTTAAGTTAATCTTTTCTATTTACTTACTTATTGTCTAAAGTCTAGACATTTTATCATCTCCTATTGCAAGTAATCTACAATTATTTCATTACAATAATATCAATTTACAGTAAACTGGAACTCAAGCAACCAGAAAAAAAGCAAAGAAATACAGTATGAACAATTTAGTTTTTCATGTGTTGCATTTTCTGTTTTCTCCCTGCAGAAACATACCTTATGTTTTTAGAGTTTTAGTTTTTAAAAAGGAAGAAACAAATAAATCCCCTCTCTCCCCAACCTGAGAATAAGTAAAACCACTAAAATGTTAACATTCACTCCATACTCACTCAGTTTGCATCAGATTACACATTCTCTCTCCGATCTCTCAGACACACACAGTCTCTTCGGCTTTCATACATGTATTCACTCACTCTTTCTCTCTTCAATCTCTCACACACATACTCTCTTCAGCTTTCATATATGTCTTCGATCTGTCACACACAGTTGTTTCTGCTTTCATACATGCATTCGCTCTCTCTCTCTATTCAATTCATTCAATTCCAATCCACTCAGCGAGCCACTGAAAACCATTCCAAGTGCCACGCTTTATAGCAGAAATATAAGTTTAAAATATTATTATTCCAGCCAGGCTTTTAATTACTGCATTTCAATATTAAAATCAAATCAATACAGTGTTAATAGTATGGTATAGTACATGGTACGGTATTTGTCAGGTCTCTTTTTAATAGTAACTCTCAAGCAACCAGAAACTACATTTATTCGGCATCTACCAATCCCCATAGGTGCCGGATAACAGAGTTTATTGTATTCTGATTTCCTGCTTCATTAACAGTCTCATAAATATCATGTTTAATTCATGTTTAATATTATTCATGTGAGTTGTTTTAAAACTGAGTAATCAAACATTTTCTTTCAGTTCCAAAAGCATGGTAATCCTAAGACACTCTTAAAAATGCATCGCCATCTCAAACTCACAATGTGATGTCATTCTATCTCATAGTGCTTGTTCTCTTCTATATTTCTTTTCTGTATATTTCAAATTATAATACAATGCTGGCTACTTAAAATACTTAACAATTTAATATAATATTTAATTCTTACCCATTTATATATATTTCTTTCCGAATTTTGCTCCTTGCTAAAATCTTCGATACATTTTCAGTCATTCAGCTACTTCAGCTTTTGTATTACATTAAATTTCTCATATCTTATATTTTTTAGTCAACTTAATTCCTAAAAAGTCTGAATGCAAATATACCAAAATATTCAAATAACCATATTTAAACCACCATTCTCCTCATTTTTACATACAGTACCCGTTTTAATGGAGTTTCATTTATTTCCTTAAATCACAAAAAAGAAAATTGCATAAATTGCTGTTTTTAATTCATTTGTTATGGCAAGAACTAAGGCAAAGTTTCCAGCTGTCCCTGGTAGTACATTTTTCATCACATGCCTCTTGTTCCTGTATTATAATTTGCATGCCTTCTTCATATTGCTAATCTGTACTAATTTATCTAGAATTTCTGACCACCACTCTGTCCTAGTTTCTTTGTCCCTATAGTTTATACCCAGCATTTGTACAGAGTTTTTAGTCAAATATATTATCTCCAGTTATACTTCCAGCATTTCTAGATCTAATCTTATTTCATTCTTCTTCATTACATTCAGTACTTTCTCTCTCTCTCTATGTGTGTGTGTGTGTGTGTGTGTGTGTGTGTGTATGTGTGTGTGTGTGTGTGTGTATATATATATATATATATATATATATATATATATATATATATATATATATATATATATATATATATGCACACACATATGTACATTTTCTTTCACTATCAGAATAGGGTAATCTGCATAACTGAGTATGGTTGTTATCTTTATATCATCTTTTGTTCTCAATCCCATACCCTTTGATTCTGCCTCAGTTTCCATTACATTAAAAGCAAATTAAGCAATACTAGGCTTAATGGGCAGGCTTGCATCTAAACATTCTTTATATTGGCATTTTTCATGAAAAATATAAAATATTAACTTGCAGCAGAATTTAATTTGTTGCAATTCTTCTAAAATTGAACTCAAAATTCAAAAAATGTGCACACTGATAAGATTTACCTGTTACGAGTCCTACCCTGTGTTTTCTGATCTCACATCTGGTTACTGTGGCTTTATTTCCTTTCGGATTAATTAAATTTTTCCATTAATGTGTATAATATTTTGGCTTACATCTTGTAATCTGTGTTTAACACTGATAATGGTCTCCAAATGGTTATTGTGTTATATCACGTATTTCTGTACGAAATTAACAAAACCACTCAATATATTTTACTGTTGATATGCCAGTCATCTATCACGTTAGAAAATGTGTATATATAATTGTAAAATCCATAATTCAGAGTATCTTGTTCTGATGCATTATCTTTTTAAATGTTAACATTTTTCTGCTACTCATTCCTTTTCTTCCTGTCTTCATTAGTCTCCTTAACTGCCATTACTTACTTTTCTTGTAATATTGTCCAAAGGAAACTAATCAACACCCCATTAGTCCTCCATACTTTATATAGAATCACTTTCTCTTTGAACCGCGTAGTTTTACTCCTCACATCTGTGCTCTAGATCACATTATAGAAGCCTGATGGCAGAAAGGAGATAATGAGCCTTATGATGTCTGACTGTTATGTGCACTCAACGTTATATCTCTCCTTCTGTCTGCCTTCGTTCTCATGTCTACTCCATCCAGTCCAGGATTTCCTGAACACCTCTGGAGCCTTCTCCACCACTCAGCCTTTTGGTCCTTTCTACGAGCCTTTATGTTTATTCCTTTTGCAGTTGCCAACCCCCACTGTAGATTTGTTCTGGGACATTCCCCCCAGTCCCATCTCTTTACCCCATTCTACCTAATAGACTCCTTCTGCACTTGTTTTTAGTTATTTTTAATTTGCATTTTTAAACTGTTTGGTCTAACATTGCTACATACTCAAATGTGCTAGCTTGCACTGCATTTGAATTGTTTTTACTGCTGTTTTAGCTACTTTTCTGTGTATATATATATATATATATATATATATATATATATATATATATATATATATATATATATATACCTTTTCTGTAACTAGTGTAGTCCAGATTCAGATTTGCTGTATCCAGGACTGAGCTTCTGAGCCCCCCCAAGCTTTCTGTGTTGGAGGGAAGCCTTCTACCTTATCAGTGGGAGTGGTAAGCACTAGGTAACCTATCTACCACATAAGGAGTGGTTCTGGCCCAGAAGTTGTAGTTATTGGCCGTTTAGGCAGTTTTTTCATCTCTCTCAGCTTTCTGATTTAAAAGGCACATTTGCACTTGTTTCCCCCCTTTCCTGTAACTAGTTTAGTCCAGATACAGATTCTTAGTTTTAGCACTTGAAATTGCTTATTCATGATCGGCACTTGTTCAGAACTTGTAAGCAATAAATAACCTATTAATTACTACAGCACTCAACCTTCCTCATTACCTAGAGGAAAACAGTTTTGGTACTTACTTTCCTCACTTGTTTAGAGAAAAACAGCTCTTGTACTCACTTTCCTCACTTATCTAGAGGAAAATAGTTTTTTATATCAGGCCTGTCCAAGGGTCAGCTCCCAGTGTTCTCTCCTGTCTATCTGATGAATCTGGGCATCTTGGGTCAATGTAGAAATTGCCTTATGTACACAGACAACCCTCTCCTCCTACCACCCAACACTACAACCTGTGAGAGATGCACTTATCTAGCTAAACTGGAGGTAAAGCTGTCTCCAATTAAGACTGAACTTGACAGTCAAGAGGAGAAGGTAAACACTTGCACCACACCACACTCATCACATAGTCTCACTAAATCTGCACCACCAAAATCCACACATAGAAACACAAAAACATTTGTGGAGGCTCTCAATAAAAATCTGCCCAAGCAACAGAGACCTCCAAAGCAGAAATGTAAGCAACCTCCACCGCCCAACACAACCCAAATGACACATAGCCCGCAAGACTCAGTGTGCCACTCAACCACAGCCAATAAGGCAAAACAACGTACCCAACACACTAGTCATAGGTGGCTCTATCGTCAGGCACACTGATGTCCCACTCACCAGGCTAAATAAGGAGAAGGTTACTGTCAGCTGCCTGTCAGGTGCCAGGATCCGCCACATAACCCATGCAGTCAGGTCACTCCACAACAAGTAAAAATATGACTCTGTCATTGTCCATGTTGGTGTGAACGACCTGAGACGTACCTCCCTGGACTACATGAAAAGAGACATGGAAGAGCTCTCCAATCTTATAGCCCAGAAAGGTATGACCCTAGCCCTGAGTAGCCTTCTGCCATCACCCAGAATGATGCCCCAGTACAAGGACAAAATGATTGACTTCAGCAATTGGCTAAGCTTCTGGTGCCATTCTAAAGGGATCCAGCATCTGTCTGCCTGGGATGACATGGTCAACAGACCACAATGCTTTGCCAGAGATGGCCTGCATGTGTCACCCCTGGGATTCCGGATACTGGCTAAGGTTCTTGCCACCCCTATAGTACCTTTTTTAGGCAAGGTTCAAATGACTAATTCACCACCATAACAGGAACAGGCAAGAAAAAAACTGAGGGTGATGCTACTCAATGCTAGAAGTCTAAATCTCAAAATGCACTCACTCGAGGCACTCCTTAAAATAGAGATCATTGATATCTGTGCAGTGACTGAGACCTGGTTCAAGGCTCCAGAGAACACCCATGCACTACCAGGCTATAACTCATACCACAATTTTCGGCCATGTAACCTGGACTGGAACACCAAAGGCAGAGGTGTGTCCATATTCATTAAGGATATCCATACCTCCAGGCTAGTTGCTCAGCATAATGCAGCTGAAGTTATCCAAGTTCAACTAACTCTGGGAAAAACTGCAATCCAAATTGTAGCTTGGTACAGATCACCCACCATGCCCCAGGATTCCCACTCCTCTTTTCTTGATGTACTGGAAAATATTAGGGTTCAATCAAACACCCTAATAATGGGCAATTTCAACTACCCACCATTAACTTTGAAAACTACTCATGTGCCAACTCCTTCATTCAATGCTTTCTGGAATTCATAAACTCCAATTCCCTGGATCAACTTATCCACACCCCCACCAGGGGAAACAATATCCTAGATCTAGTCATTACCAACATGAGTGACCGGTGTTCCACACCTGAAGTTAACACCTCATTGGTCTGATCCGACCATAAGCTAATTACCCTAGATATCCACATCCTGCCCCCACCCCCCATTAAGGAAACCATGGTAAAAAATTTCTCCAAAGCCAACTTCATGCTTCTTAAGACAGAAGTGGTGAACTTCATGACACCCATGCAGATGGACAATACAGTTACGACTACTGAATCCTACACAATTGCACTTTATAAGCACTTACATGAGTGCATGGATCGTGCTATCCCAAACAGAACCAAGGTGGTATCCTCCAAAAAAAGGAAGCCAATCTGGTGGTCCCCTGCCATAACGAAACTGTACAACAGAAGGAAGAAACTGTTGCAAAAGAGACTAAAATCCCATGATTGGAGGAGCTCCCTGGTCAGCCTCAGTAAGAAGCTGCAATCCCTGATAAAATCCTCCAAAGCTAGTTATGAAAACAAAATCACCACTGATTCTAAAGACAGCCACAAAGCATTCTATAGCTATGTCAAGAATCTCAATGGCAACACTCAGATCTGCTCTGAGTTACAGCACAATGGCACTAAATATACAGACCCAACTGATATTGCCAACATCCTGGCAGATAGGTTCAGTGATAACTTTACCCCCTCTCACCCCTATAAAGCCCATCTCTATACCAGAAGAATGCAAAGTTCCTGTAATCATGGCTGCACAGATAAAAACCACACTCTCCAAAGCCAAGAACACAACATCCATGGGACCAGACAACATCCCAGGCTGTGTTCTACATGAGCTACAGAATGAACTGGCACCCTACCTAAGTACCATGTTCAATCATAGCATCACCTCAGGCTTTGTGCCTGCTGAATGGCGCACAGTGACAGTTATCCCACTCCACAAGGGGGGAGCAACCACAGACCCTGGGAACTACCGCCCCATTAGTCTAACAAGCCTGGTTTTCAAGGCCATGGAACATATCATCATGGAACTTATAAACAAAGACATTGGTACTCTCTAAACTGTAGACCCCACCCAGTTCGGGTTTGTAAAAGGCAGGTCATGGCTCCTAAACCTGCAACACTTCTTTGAAGCAGTCACCAAAGCCATAGACAAGGGTAAGGTGGTTCACACAGCCTATCTAGATCTTGCCAAGGCTTTCAACACCATCCCCCACTCTGCAATTATAGATAAACTCACTAAACTAGGTATAAATCCCTATGTCACAAGATGTGTTGCCAACTGGCTCACTGACAGAACCCACACTGTGAAAGTAGCAGACTCCAAATCCGACTTCAGACCAGTGACAAGTGGAGTACCACAGGGTCCAGTCCTGGGTCCTCTCCTGTTTGGCATGTACTTCTCTGAAGTATAGGCTAACACAGAAGGTCTTTGGCTAACAAAGTTCACAGATGACTGCAAACTAGGAACCATAATCTAAACTCCTAATGATGTGGACATCCTACAAAAGGGCCTCACTGAGACAGATGCTTGGTGTCAAAGCCATGACCTCAAGCTCAATGCCAAAAAGTGCATTGTCATCCCCTTTGGTAAAAACTCTGTACCCATGAACTACAACATAGGTGGTAGTATACTTAGCACTGAAAGTGTGATAAGAGACCTTGGGACACAAGTGGACAGTAGTCTCTCCTTTGATAATCACATCGCCACAGTAGTCAGGAAATTCTTCTACGTGGCACACCTCATCACAAAAGGTTTCTCATCCAGAAAAAAATAGGTCATTGTTCCCCTCTACTCATCACTCATTAGACCCATTATAGAGTACAACGCCTCTTTTGGTATGTACCTCACAAGACATCTACAACAACTGGAAAGTCCGCAGAAATACCTCACAAAGAGGATTACCAGCCTCAAACAGATGCCCTACGCAGACCGTCTTAAAAACTCCAGCTTTACTCCGTCGCATATCGCCTACTCAGAGGTTATCTCTGCCTAACATACAAAGCTATGTCAAACCCAGAGCTGTTGGACATGCTCCACTTAAAGAAATCCCAATCCCTCTGAGCTACATGCTCTAGGGACCTAAACCTTGTCACCACAATAAACAGAACATGCCAGAGGGATAAATTCCTGTCCCAGAGACTTCCCATACTCTGGAATAAACTAGCTATCTATATCAAACAAAGCTCTTCATTAGCACTCTTCAAGAAAAATCTTGATGATTGGATGGGAAATAGGAAATTCACCCCAGGGACCACCTCTGTGGCACTGCTCAACAGTGGCACAGGAAAATAATTTTCTTGGGTGGCAAAAGCCAGGGTACCTTTTTGGCTGGGCTTGTATGGGCCCCAGGGCTGATAGCCTAGTACCTACCTATGAACATGTGATTTTGCAAAAAACAAATGATAGTTTCTATGATCTATTGCCTGTGCCCACATGTCTTCCATCTGTTCTTTGTGTTCAGGGTTATCCCTTCCTATTTCTATGGCATGACCTTTCGGTCACAAGAGGAAACAGTGCTACCAACTCTAGTTCTACCATTATTACAGAGGTTGAATAGCCCTATGAATGTCAATGCAGTTTTCAGATAACTTCAAATTTGCCTAACAATGTTGATTATAACATGTAATAAAATAACCTACAATGAGGTCTTAACTGTCAAAGCAATTGTTACAAATTTCTGCTATCACACTTCACTCTGTCACTCTTTAACACTCTTGTCTTTATTTTCTTTTTGTTCTACTATAATTTTACAGAAAGTAAATGCACCTTTTATAAATGGGTCTATATTAAAAGACCAAAGAGGCGTTTCAGCGAACACCTCTTGGTCGACACATAATGAGCGAACACACTAAAGCTAGAATGCTCAAAACAGCGGTTTCTTTTTCTGGGAAAGAAACCGCTAGCACACACACACACACACACACACACACACACACACACACACACACACACACACACACACACACACACACACTTTAAAACATAACAACGTGGGGGGGCTGCACCCCCCCACCCCCCAACTAAATAAATCAACTCCAAGATCGCACTACAGTGAGGAAAGGGGCAAACACACGGGGTTCGCCAAGCAATTTAGTTCCCAGAGAAATAAATCATTGTTTTGAGCATTCACGCTTTAATGCGTTCACTCATTACGTGTCAACCAAGAGGTGTTGGCTGAAACACCTCTTCGGTCTTTTAATATAGACCCTTATAAATACAATTAATCTGCAAGAAAGTAGCTTTTGCATGTTCTAACTAATAAATGAAAGTTAATTGCAGATGTAGTATGAATTATTGCTACTTTTACTGCAATTATGAATAACATGTTAAGTTTTCATTTCAGTTATCGTAACATAATTGGTTTTAGCTGTTAACAAGTCCAGTGCTAAACGTCCACACATTAACTTTTAAATTTATTTAAGAAGCACAGATGTCTTTTTATACAGAGATAATGAATCCTTTGCTTAGCTTCTTTCTTACTTCTGAAGGACCATTTAAACTTGAATGCTGTTTAACATTTTTAATTTAATTTTTGCAGTTCATTTGATCAATATTGATACAAAAGTACACTCTTACATTTCAGCCTAAGCAGCCTCCTTTCTCACTGGTAGCCTTTCTAAATCAGCCACAATGAGTTTAATAAATAGACAGATTTGGTTTGTTGTCTTTTAACTCCTGTTATCCTAAGTCCAGAGGTGGAAAATAAACAGGTTCAAGCCGCTAGCTGGTGAAATGTTTTCTTGTGATACATTTGGTTGGGGACACATGGCTGGAGTGAAATTCAGCTGCTGAGACATATGGCTGACAAATTTGCTGTGTGCACAGGGAAGCACCCAGCACCATGCCCATAGCTTCATTAGCTAAGTGCAGGAGTGGGGGTGGATTAGGCAGATAATGTCCATGGCATCCAAGGCACCTAGAGACACCAGGTATCAGTAGCAGGATGCCCAGTGGACATGTCAGCTGTAGTAATTATTAATGGTGTGTGTGGACTATTACTCCCTTCGTAGTGTTTAAGGAACGTTGCCTAAAACACATAATGGAGGATGTGTACTTACAGAAGTATGCAGGATTTACATAAGCATGTACTGCACACTAAGCACATACACATATCTTCCCCTGTATAAATGCTGCAGCACATTTCTACATGTAGTTACATAAGCATGCATTGTACTCCAAGAACAGCACAAATCCCTTCCCTGTCCCAATGCTGTAGCATAGTTCTACATGTTGTAGTTATATAAGCATGTACTGCACACTAAGCAAACACACATATCTTCCCCTGTCTCCATGATATAGCACATTTCTACATGTTGTAGTTACATAAGCATGTACTGCACACTAAACACATACACATATCTTCCTCTGTCTCCATGCTGTAGCACATTTCTACATGTTGTAGTTACATAAGCATGCATTGTACTCCAAGAACAGCACAAATCCCTTCCCTGTCCCCATGCTGTAGTATAGTTTGACATGTTGTAGTTATATAAGCATGTACTACACACTAAGTGAACACACATATCTTCCCCTGTTTCCATGGTATATCACATTTCTACATGCTGTAGTTACATAAGCATGCACTGTACACTAAGCACAACACACCTTGCTTCCCTGTCCTCATGGTGTAGCACAGTTCTATATGCTGTGTTACACTAAACACAGCACACATTGCTCCCCCTGTCCCCATGCTATAGAAGTTTTACATATTGTACTTACGTAAGCATGCATTGTAGACAAAGCACAGCACACATTGCTCCCCCTGCCCCCATGCTGTAGGTCTACATGTACTTACATAAGCATGCATTGTAAACAAAGCACAGCACACATTGCTCCCCCTGTCCCCGTGATGTAGAAGTTCTACATGTTGTACTTACATAAGCATACATTGTAAACAATGAACAGCACACATTGCTCCCCCTGTCCCCATGTTGTAGATGTTTTAAATGTTGCTGTTAGATAAGCATGCACTGTACATCAAGCACAACACACATCTCTTCCCCTCTCCTCATGCTGTAGAAGTTCTACATGTTGTACTTACATAAGCATGCATTGTAAACAAAGCACAGCACACATTGCTTCCCCTGTCCCCATGTTGTAGTATAGTTCTACATGTTGTACATACATAATCATGTACACACATCACTTCTCCTCCCTTCATACAGTTGGTTATTGAAGCTCTGGGTATAGTTCTGTGATCTTCTCTGTGCATGCAGTAAATATGTGACAGCCATATTGTTTCTGCCACTGAATTTCACTTAAACCATATGTCCCCAACAGGATGAACTGCAAGAAAACTCCTGCTACGTAACAACCTGAATCCCCCCAAAAACTTGAACTTAAATTAATCCTGCTTGAAAATCAGTATTCCTAGCAATCTGTTATGTGCCATTCCCAATGTATTGCACATATGAGGAGAGAGTTGATTAAATACAGACATAGCAAAGAATACAGATTCTCACATAAAACAAACATTTTGAAAGAATTTTTATTTTAAGAGCTCTGTAGCAACACTTTCTCCTGGATTCACTATTCATCCATGCAGGACTAGATTAGTCCTGCATGGAAGCAGCTGTTTAGGAGCAGTATGACAGCGTGCCAAACATAACGCAAAATGGCAAACGCTGCTACCAGAAGGTCCAACTTCATAAGAAATGATAAAATAATATGAATATAAGAACGAAAGCGGACCAACACGAAAAATAAAAAGAGTTTATTTAATATAAAAAAGATGAGCGCTTTAGCGTACTTCCAAGGTACGCTTCATCAGATCTAGATTATCTAAGCAAATGCTAGCATTATAAAGATTACCATTAATTGAAAACATTCAAAACAAGCAATTAATCAATTAAGCTAAAATTATATTGCATTGGTTCAAATATTAAACTTCCATAGTCGCATTTCACATAATGACGCATGAAACAGTCATAAAATATTGAATAAGAGAATTCATCTGCTTATATAACTAGAAACCTACTATAAATTCTAATAATAATCATAATACTGATAATAAATCAATAATTTAGTAATAATGTTGAAAAATGCATGTATATACCTAACTACAATACACACAGCACATATAGATATAAATAACTGAACTGCAATCACCAAGCTAGCATAACATATGTATACTGTAACTAGCTAATATATCATATTAAGTTATGTCAAAAGACAATAAAAATGTTTGTAATATATGAGAAAAATCATATGTAAAATAACAATGTCAAATACGTCTAAAATATATCTATTTATAATTAAAACTAAACTAGACCTGGAAACTGTCTGATACCAACTCTAAAAACATCAAAATCAGCTGAAACTACAAGCCATTCATTTTAGCTTGCGTGCTTCAAGTAAGGGTTTAATGGTAATAAATTAATTAAGACCTGGATCCTGGTGTGCTCGTAGCTTGAATATCCATTGGAGTTCTACTGTTTCCAAATGGTTCATGTTATTGCCACCTCTCTTATTAAGAGGTACTACTTGAAGTACTCTAAATTTAAAGCTATGTCCTGTGTGGAGCATAGAATGCTTAGCTAGTGCATTGCATTGATCAGATTTCCCTTGCGTGCCAAACATATTAATGAAGATGCACTGACTGAGCTCCTAAACGGACACTGAGCATGTACGAGTGCAGGGAGCGTGTCTGAGAGTAGAGCTCTCAGAATATACACACCCCTGCAAGCAAGAACAGCAGGTTGGCAATAAGAATGAGTGAGACTGCTCATAGGTATTCGCATACCCCCAGCAACATCCCCCCAATATAAGAGCAATAGTTAAAATATAAAATATAAACAAGCTAATTTCTTTTTATCAAACAAATAAAGCGGGTTTGCCCATGGCTTAGCTACGTTTATTGCAGCTTAAATGACAGAAGAGGATAAATATCAAGATATAGGCAAACAAAGCAGTACTGCAATAGTGTAATAGACAGAGCATTCGCCTTACAAGCAGTCATTCCTGGTTCAAGTCTCACTCCAGTACATTCCACTTTCCATGTCAAAT
This sequence comes from Protopterus annectens, assembly GCF_019279795.1. Classification (NCBI taxonomy): domain Eukaryota; kingdom Metazoa; phylum Chordata; order Ceratodontiformes; family Protopteridae; genus Protopterus; species Protopterus annectens. Next base: position 575,397,883 of record NC_056733.1, on the reverse strand, counting down.
CACTTTACGACCAATATTTTTTGTTGCATAACCTACAAAATAAAATATATTTGTGAACTGGAATACTGCATTAAATGCAGATGTGAGGTGTCATTGTCATAATGTTGTAAAATCCACAGATAAACACAAGTGCCCCATACAGTATATGTACACATGAATCAGGGATACAAATCGAAGGTACAATGTATAATGAATGATAAATCCATAGAGTGTCCAAATCCACCACCTTCCCAAGAACCATTTTACATTACTGTCTAAAGTATTGCTGTGGTAAGCAGGAGTAAGCACTATTAAACAAGAGTAAGCATATTTAAGCAGTAGTAAGCGGGTTTAAGCCCATTTGCATGGGGGTAAGCAATGTGCACACAATTTAAGCAATATTGAAGCTAACTCTCTGTAAGCATATTTAACTGGAGGTTAGCATTGCTTACATTCATGCAAACCCACGCGAACCTGCTTACAATTGCTTAAAAGTGCCTTAATCACTCTGTATGCAACAGCCGCTGTTCTGACAAGAAACAAAATAAGCAGCCTTTGCAGGTCTTAAACCCAGGAGCTTGTACACTTTAGTCACAGCAGTTAAGCAGTAAGCCATCACAGTAATACATAAGCTTGAGGTATCACCAAACAGATCCCCACTATAGGAAAATCAAACTTAACATGTGAAAGGAATCTATATACAGTTTTATGCTGTATAACCTACTACATAGCATAAATATGTGAACTGGCATACTGCATTAAGCCCAGATGTGAGGTGTTATTGTAATAAAGTGTTGAAAATAAACACAAGGACCCCATACAGTGTATGTGCAGATGAATCATGGATACCAAACACATATATAACGTAATGAGTAATAAATCAATGCCAAACAGCAAATAGTATGCAAATTAAAAATTAAGCAATGCTAAGCATTGCACAGTCCAGCTTAGTAGGTGTAAGCAATGTGTAGGCCAGCTAAATCAGTTTGCCCATTGGTATACCCCTTTAAGCAAAGTCAACCTCAGGTAAGCAGGTTTGCCCATAGCTTAGCATTTTCAAAACCATCCAATCATGGCAAAGTTTGGGAAATTGGCCTTATTTAAACACAACAGGCTGGAATACATCTCATAACTGGTTGCATCTTCCTCCTGTGGGCACTATGACTGGTATGGAAGAGGGTGTGCACTTTCGGGGGCAGTGCTGGGGCATCCGGGAGTCCAGAGTCATAGCAGAACTCCTTGTTAAAGACCATGACCAGAGATTGCTGCAGGGCCAGTACCAGAGTTTCCAATACAAAGTGGAAGCCTAGAACCATCTTGCCTGTGACCTTACCAGTGCCACTGGCATACCTTAAACTGGTGAGCAGATCAGGTATCACTATGCTGACCTGAAGTGGAGAAAGAGAGATCTCTTGGATCAGTGGATCCAAGAGGCTAGGAGGAAGGGGGCTGTCCCAGCTGTGTGTAAGTATCAGTCCACTACCTGTGTAATAATTGCCAGCTCATGTATATTATGGATAGGTATGGCTAAATATTCCTCATGTCTTTCACAGTGGCAGATGAGTGGGCTGTGAACCAGGAAGTCCATGCCTGTAGATTGCAGCGGTTGCAATGCTAGGCAGGTTAGTAATACTCTTGCATGTACTGTCACTGGAAATAAACCTAAAAGTAGTAGAAAGTTAATCGCTTGTATAAAACCTGTATTGTTTAAGTCATGTACTGCATACACCAGAGAATATGGCAGGAAGAGTCTCATATAGGTTGTATGGAAATAAAAGCATAATAGCCTGACAATAAAGGTCTAACTGCTGGACTGCATGTGTTTACTCTGGTATCATATGGTAATGTAGAGTTGTAATCTCTTAATAGTACTGTTGTATTAAGTACTGTTACCCACACTGTGCTACATAAATAAAATGTGTAAGAATGTCTGTATATGACTGACTGATGTAATCACAAGAGGTCATATAGTACAACTTAGAGAGACTTAGAAAACAGTGAAAAGATAGACAACATAATCCAAACAGCACACTCAACTGAGACGTGAATTGTTGTATTTTTAGCACACACAGCCATGGTTCGAATCTTTAGAGTGGTAGTAGGCTGTATACAGAATCATATCCCACAACTGTACAGATATCTCCAGAATGTCCAGTTAATTGGCCCATATCTGCTGCCTGTCATCCTGTCCCCCTGACAAATCAATGGGATGATCCCAGACTTTTAGGCAGCAAATAAGAAATACAACTGATTGTCAGATATCTATAAGAACAAACCTGTCATTCTAGCAACTCCCCAAAATGTTATGAGAGTAATAAGCCAAGTATGTCCCATCTCCACCCCCATGTTGTGAAGCTGTGACCAGAGTGTGTGGTAACAGGGTGAGACGTATGTGCATAACACTAATGTGGAATCTGGTAATATGTGTGGCAACATTCAGGTAATGCTAACAAACATTGCTCCCACAGGTCTGTCAGATTCAAAAACTGTGCCTAGAAATAAAAGACTGATATCCTGTACTGGTGCTGTTTACTCTGGTATTGTATGGCATTGTTAGTGTTGCAGTTGCTCTGAATAATAAAGTATTAGTCATTACTGTCACCCACACTGTGCTACATAATAAAACTGTCTAGGAAATCCTGTATAAGACTGTTGTAATTACAAGGTCAGATTGTAAAACCACAAGAGACTTATAGACAGAAATCAGAGAAGAGATACACAGCAATGTCTGTATAGCACACTCAACTGTGATGGACACTGTTTTATTGTAACAGACACAGCCATGGTTCGAATCCTGGGAGTGGTAGTAAGCTGTATGCAGAATCATACCCCACAAGTTCCTGTAAACTGTGTTCTCTATTATCTTTAATTGTGTTCTTGATGTACATTTTATGCATTGACTTTTCTTGACTGTATGAATTTTATATTTGTAATGTTACCTTCAACATTATGTAACCTTTATTGTATCATATTGCTTATGGAGCTTTTCTCCCTGGGCCTCCACTGAAAATGGGCACTTTCTGGCCCAGTGGACTTTCCCGGTAATCAAACTGAAAATAAAATAAATAAAATAAAAATAAAATAAATAAACAAGTGTACAGAATTGTCCAGAATATCCAGTTAATCGGCCCATATCTGCCGGCTGTTACCCTGTCCCCCTGGCATATCAGAGTGCTAAACTCTGACATGTAGGCAGCATTTCATGTCATATAACTGACTGCCAGGCCAGTACATATTTGGAAAATGTCAATGAAAACAAACCTGTCATTGTACAACTCGCAAAAGGTTTAAGAGGGCAATAGTCAAAATATGTCCCGGTTCACATGCATGTGGTCAAGACATGCCCAGAGTGTGTGCAATAAGAGATGGACAGGTATGTGCATAACATTAACCTGGAATCTGGAAATATGTGTAGAAACAGTTAGGTAGTGTTAACAAACAATACCTCCACAGGTATACCAGGTAAGAGGTGTATACTGTAGGTAAAACTCAGTTCATGTATATAGTTGTCTACATCCATACCACTGTCCAAACTAAGGCCATAGGGTAGTGTATTAATACCTGTAAGTTACAAATCACAGCACTGACTAGAAAAGTAATGTAAACTACAGGAATATACTAGTTGTTAATTGACATCTTTCTCTTGCCCCCACCATATCTCCAACAATACACTAAATACGCAACTCAATTGGTATGTGCTCCATTAAAGCTATTGTTGGGACATATGTCTTATTGTTTGATAAATATTTAAATTTGTTTCTATGCATTTGCCATGTTGAAATACTCCCACATTGGTGTCATGCTGCCATCAATGTACCTGCATGCTGTTGTAATGGCCACTGTGGTTCCATATATGCATGTGTTCTGTTTGCTATGCAACTGTTCCATATCTGGTGTTTTGGGTTAATGGGAATATCTATGCATGCTGTTATACCTAATCCTGGAATGTGTTGACGATTACTAACCCACATATGTAGTAAAATTGAAACACCATAGCACGTTTGGGAAGGCTGGTCCCAGCGGAACTACCTGTCCCTCCTCATCTGGCCATGGCACTGGGCACCAGCACATCCAAGGCCCACCCCGGGACCTCCTCTTCCGCTGGTCTTGCACCACCTTCAGGTGGAACCGCCTCAGGGGACGGGGCTCTCGCCCCTGGGAGCTGGTGCGGACAGGATACTGTTACCCATCGCCAGGTCCAGGGTGCGGTGCGGTGCATAGTGAGCTCCGCAGGGAGTTTGGAGATCTACTATGCCAGCTTGAGCGCCACGTGTCACAACTAGAGGGTTGGCCTGGCCCTCCTACTCAGCCCCCAGCACAGCCACCTTTGGGGCTGTGAAGGTGCAGTGGTGACTGTCCATGGGTGGGAACCTCAGTCCCACTGTACCCACTAGGTGGCTCATGGGCTTACGATCTCCAAACACCCCTCCCTATCAAGGTGTTTACCCCTCACATGTGCCTTATACTGCCGCTGTATGCTGTCTTGTCTGTCTTGTCTGTTATCCTACCCAACCAACCTCCCCCAAATATACCTACTATCCCTCCCCAACATCCCACTCTCACCTGAAAAGAAAAAAAAAATCTTGCACCATACATAGCTGTCCATTTCATACATGTGTCCACTGGACACGTAATCTGGTCTAATTGGCTTCATAACATATTATTGTTGTCCTCACCCCTCCCTCAGGGGGTTGAGTGTCCAAATCTATCTCCAAATTCAGTGTATATGCACAGCTGTTGCTGTAGAAAAAATGGGCAGCTATGGACCTTCCCTATACCCGTCCTGCACATCCCTAGCTATTTTCCCTACTGTCTTTCCCTCTTTGTGCCCCTTTTTCACCACTTTCCTATCAACCCTTTTTCATTTCTTTTAAAGAAATCAGAGCAGGGGTAAGTGGGAGTAAGCAATTTTAAGCAGCATTAAGCGGGTTTAAGCTTGTTTGCACTGGGTTAAGCAATGCCTACACAGGTTAAGCAACTGAGAATCTAAATCAGTATAAGAAACTGTAACTGGAAGTTAGCAGTGCTTACCATCATGCAAACTCATGCAAACCCACTTACAACTGTGTAAAAGTGCCTTAATCACTCTGTATCCAGCAGCCCTTGTTCTGCCCAGCAAAAAAATAAACAGCCTCTACAAAGCTCAAACCCAGGACCCTGCACACCATAGCGAAAGTGATTTACTACTAAGCCATGTCAGATATACATAAGCCTGATGTTTACACAAACATATCATTCAGTACAGTCATTCAATAGTACAGGAACTGTATTTATACATGTAGATGTATGTGTGTGTGTGTGTGTGTGTGTGTGTGTGTGTGTGTGTGTGTGTGTATATATTTATATCTATATCTATCTATATATATATATATATATATATATACACATATATATATATATATACATTATATATACATACATATATATATATATATATATATATATATATATATATATATATATATATATATATATATATATTTATATCAATATATATATATATATATATATATATATATATATATATATATATATATATTTAAGCATATATATGTATATACAGATGGATCCACTTTTAAATGTCGAAATTCCGAAATCATACCCCCCCCATCCATAGACTGACTTACAGGGGCATATAACACTGTTGCATACACTGACCTTTGGACTGCAGAAGGGCACATATGTTTTGTGCAGATGAAGCCCACATATATATGGATCCCACCCCACAATATGTGTGGGGGCCACAACAGCACTGGAATGATGGCAGGAATAGCAGTGTGACATAATCACAGGCCACTGCATAACAACCCCTTACTGCATGTCATATGGACAAAGCCTGGTATGTAGGTGGAGGACAGAGATCGGAACACAGGCCCATATGTGAAATAGTGTTGTTATACACTGAGCAAGTTGCTGGTGTTACAGGATAGTCTGCAACATACCCTTAGTCAGGAATATGAAGTCAGAAATACAAATGGATGTAGCCATGTACTGATAGGACTCAACACACACACACACACTGCCAGTGCTATATCTGACACAAGACCTGTGTGGTTGACAGACAAAACATAACAGGCAAACCTCTGGCTTTCATGTGGATAGGCCCATAGTTGAGAGCTATGCAGCCAGACTGCATTCCATGTTAAACTAGTATGTACACACAACCCCAGTAACATTGGTGCTATACAATGCATATAACAACACTACTCACACTTTGTCTGTAGTTCTGGAACCTTATACAAATAAGTAGCTAGCCTGAGTCTGCAAGTCCCCTTGTAAGAGGTATTGCTATCTGCTGTCTGTAACACTGCTACCCACACACAAGAAGGATGCCCACCATACAGGAAGGGTAAAGGACCATGCCCACATGATGTAAGGATTTATAGTATTGGGTTGTCATGCATGCAATCTGATGTTGGTGTCCATACAGGCACCAAAAATGATGACAGGTGTGTTGAGGCACAGATGGGGTTGTCAGAGGCTGAAACAATGCCATCATTTGACATCTCCCTGTGATCCACCCCATCTCTGCACACAGTCACAGTGCCTATAGATACCCCATCACCAGTGGCCATAGAAGAGGGACAGTTGGTTGGTGGCACTGCACAGGAGAGTGTGGTATCTACTGCTGCTGTGTCTGGACACAGCAGGCATAGCCGGATGTTTGGCAGGAAACCACATAGGCAGATGTACCGGGGTGCTCATGGGAGGGCCACTGGTCATAAGAAGTGCCACAACTGGTACCACCAGACACATGTTTCAGACTGTCATGGGGATGCAGGCATGTATGGATCTATACATCAGACAGGGTCTGAGGCTGTAGAGGACTGCTTTCTCATCTGTAAGTGACAATATCCATGAACTTGCAGGTGCCCTTCATGATTATACAAAGGTCATAGATAGATGGCTGAGTGAGATGGTGGGCCTCATCGACCATGGCTTGTCCGTGCTGGAACATGTGGTGGAGGTGGGGTGATGGCCACGTGGATGTAGGCCAGCAACACCATCTGGTGGTTGACGTGGATGTGCAAGGACACCAAGCCACTCCATTAGTGGCAGTACCAGCCCCAGAACTGCAGTGGGGTGCTGCCCACACCACACCTCAGTATGCCAAGTGCATGTGGCCTTGGCCAGTCTCAGCAGGGATCTGGTTCCAGCGGACATATGTCATCATCAAGGGAGAGTAGCACATCAAGGCCTGCACCTGGACGTGCCCATGGAACCCCTTGCAGGCGCAGTCCATGTTTCCATGGCCAGAGGTGGTGAACTGTACACTCTGCCAGGTATGGTCTGCAGCTGTCCAAGAAACACCTGTATAGGGCAGCCACATGGCAGAACTCTGTGTATGCATACCCACACACTGTACAAACACACCTAGGACAACCCAGTGCCTAAACACACCACATCACCACATCCATATCAGCAACTTACACCCCTCACCCACACACATGGTGTCAAATGTATGGCCCACACTAGGTCTCTGGCAAACCAACAACACACCATGTGCATATGATGATACATGTGCCACATTCCTGTCATCCATAACATTGATGCAGTTGTAGGCTAATATGGTTCTGATGCACACGGTGACTGAACTACAGTGTACCAATGTACTGCTGTGTAACATCTCAGCAGTATTGTTTAATGCTTAAATGTCAGGTAGTGTAGCTGTCCAATCATGATGCATTATAGCTGTTAGAAACACTGAGTGATTATGGTCTCCATAATGTTATCCATTCGTGTTGTAGGTGTACATGTGTCAGCAGGAGGATGGTCTGCTGTCATATCTCAAAAGGGGTATGGCACTGTGGTGACACCATGGCTGTGCCATATCCTGGGTACAGTTGAACACATCACAGGTCTGTATAACAGTTACTGCCTGTGCCACATGGCCAGGTGACCCCTGGGACATGAATATTCAGCAACCTGAAGTAGATCCCTCCACATTTATGCACAACTCTTACTTGGAAATACTGAGACTATACCCCTACCTACTTATGTAGTGCTACTAATGTGTGTGGCTTTAATTGCACACACCACACAGTGTTTAGGATGAGGTGTATTTCAGGTTACATGTTACATGCAGAACATCCCCAGGCATGAACAGTATGGTAATGGGGGACATAATGGTTGTATATGGACAATACATAGTGTGACATACCATTATATACACATTAACAGACACATAACAGCCAGACACACATCCGAGAGACCTGGGCCTATCAGTGCTAACTAACTTGTCAGTGTGTCCAATGTGTTACAGGTAAGCTGCACACAGCACATGCATAACTGGGCTGGATTGTGTTATCAGTTACCTGTATGGTTGATGGTGACAGTGGTCGCCATACAGTGGTGCATGGGACATGTACCAGGGGTACTATGGTGTAATGACAGTGTACACAGCACCCACACCCCACTGTGGATATCGTACACACTGGAACCCATAATGACACTCTGACATACCCACCATCACACATTGACCAGGACTGCAATACAACCCATTGTCCAACTCAAGAGTGATACTACAGGAATATGCATCTTATGCACATGCCACAGGCATAGTAGGGTGATGCATTGTCATGCCTCTCCTATGAGCAGCAATATCACTATCCATAATACTGTGTGGCAATGCATATTGTAATAGGAGTATGTGGCCTTGGAATGCTGTACCCTACAGATATATACACATGCACACATACACACACTTGCCAGAACTCAGTGGGGATCACATGCCTATCAACCCATTTGTACAATAGTGTGGTGCTGGTAGTGCAAGGCTCTGGTAGCTTTTAGGGAGAGGAGCGTACATGTAATGTCCGGTACAGTAGCAGCCACATCTAACTATGGCAATGGGTGTTGCGGTGGATGTGAAGGGCCTCATGGTATTCCCAACTGCAGGTGTACTAACACACAGACATTGATATCCTCAGTAATGCAGATGTACACATTTGTCAGTACTGGGGTGCATTGCTGCAGGTGGTCATAGGTGTGTACCTGGCTGTTGTCCATGGAGAGATGGGAAGTGTAGGGGATGTGTGTACAGTGGTATCATGCCACTTGCCATGTGCCAATAGACAATCTATCTACAGACACCACTGTGGTGACCTTCAGGGTGAGAGTGACATGCAATAGTCAATCCTCTGGGTGCCTCCTGCAAATGGCCGGTGAGGTGATGCAGTTGACATGTATGCAACATGTATTACAAAACATGGTTAGTGTCTGTGTTGGAGACCTGTGCCCAAGCATGTTCTGTTGACTGTGGTAGTGTAGTGGAGGTACCTGTGGCATGTGGTGCATACAGAGTGTTGTGTCCTATCTATGCCAGTTATAACACAGCTGGGCATACGTGTCAGTGTCAGTCAAGCATAGGTTGCCTGCATGTATCCAAGCTGGATACCTGACATCTGCACATCTGTACAGGGACTGACAGACATCAGCTTGCCAACTAGCTACGGAGTAGAATGAATGTGTCGACAGATAGACATCTGACACTAATATGTATGCCATTACTACATGTTGGCAACCCTCACTGACATGTGCTATACAGACAGTAGTCCACAGTTAATTTCCACATGTCAGATCATTATCCAGTAGGGAATATATACAGTGACACAGCTCACACATCAGGAACACGACAGTGAGGACTCAGATTCCATCTATGCATTCAGGGGTGCTTGTTGCCAGTACTACAATTAGAAATCTACTCTTGCTTGGGAAAGCACTGTCAACAGTAGTAATGGCATGATACACTGCATGCCAGTGTGACTGCACATAACCTGGGATACTACCCTTGTATGTAACACATTCACATGAATAAGAGTGTTGTACAGGTCATATATACTCAAGTGTCCCAGACATGACACTCACACCCCTTGCTACTGTACTGACAGCACATAGACGGATGTTATGTACATGGCATTACATACACGTATTACAGAAGTCATTACCCTGCTATGGTATCAGACTGGGATGTGAGCACAGGTTACCAGGGCTGAGCCATGCTTAGCAGGTGTCAGCATTGTTGCAATATAACAGCTAAGCAGATTTGTGCACTGGTAAGTGAAGCCTACATGATGTATGCGCCATACGTTTAAATGTACATTAGCACTGCTTAGTTTCATGCAAACCTGCACAAACTCGCTTAAAGCTGCTCAAAACTGCCTTAACCACTCTGTATCAAACAGCCCTTGTTCTACCCAGCAACAAACCTTGCAGGTTTTGAACCCAGGACCCTGTACACTGCAGTCACAACAGTTAACCACTATGCCATGACAGCTGTGAAGACAGACGTTGTATTTCCAATACATCTGTCAGTGGACATATGGAAAAGTATTGAACAATCACTGTGACTTTTACAATTGTACAGTACATGTTAGTGATATTACTGTTGCATCAAATATGTTGTTATATCTAAATATACACATATCAGATATACACAGTGTGATACATCTGGGAAGGTAGACACAACAGTAATGTTTAAACATGACAATGATATGGATATATGCATATACATATGTAGATATATATCTACATGTGCATACACAAATATATGCATATATATGTATTTATATGCATCTGTATAATGCATCATATATATGGCCATTTATAGATCTCTGTGTGTGTATGTATATATATATATATATATATATATATATATATATATATATATATATATATATATATATACATCATATATGTACAGATATACCTATTTATGTTGATATATGTAGATATCTATAACTATATGTGTATATATATCTATACATATATATCTATTTTGATATATGCATGTAGATATCTGTAACTATATGTGCATATATATATATATATATATATATATATATATATAGATATATAAAGATATATATATATATATATATATATCTGTATATGTGTAGACATATATAGATGTGTATATGTATGTATATATATATATATATATATATATATATATATATATATATATATATATATATATCCATATATGTATGTAGATATGTATATATATATGTATATATATATATATATATATATATATATATATATATATATATATATATATATATGTTTACCATATGTCCAGAACATGGAGTGGAGTTCTACCTCAACACCAGTAATCTCAACCTCTTAGTGCAAGGGGTTGTCATGTATATATTGCAGGTATATATGTAGACTGTTGCTACTGTAACAGGGGTTGTCTTAACAGACATGTGTGTGGGAGGTCACATCTGCTATTGAAATATATGCCATTGGTTACTGACAGACATCCTGAGGACATCATAGTACAGTACCACTAATAGCACAGTAATGATCCTGTGGACTACAGCAGAAATATGACCAATATATGTGGGCAGTCTGGCACTCTCTGGTCAGTCTATAGGTATACACAGATCCCCTTTTTGCGAGACATGTGGACCAAGCCTGACAATGTGGATGTTAACAGCCATGTACATGGGTATATCACGTAAATACTGGACTACAAATGCCCACACATTTTATGCATTCACACTCACCTGTCTGTCCTGACACATAATAACTGGTGGCGCAAACGGTCTCATGGCCACATACTTCCCAGTAGTTAATGACATAAATCTGTACAGACTCTCACTGCTTTGTCAGAAATACACAACAGTTATGGTGGCCTGGCCGGCAGCAGTACTTCTTGCAAATATCTGGGCATAACATCACACTGGGTAATTACACTAAGCTGCTAATGTAACAAAGCAGTGTGCAAACTACAGGCTGACTGCCACAACACTGGCCTACATTTCGTATGGAGGAATAAACATGTACCTGCAAATATAGCAGGTTCTACAGGCATGTCACAGCACAGAGTAACAGACACCTGTGTGAAAGTGCATGCCCACAACCAATGTGAACAGAGCCACAACCACATATGGTACACAAGCTTAATATTACACTATATGGACTGTCTGAGAACACCATCCTCATATGCACCACTCACACACCAACCCTACATATACAGGGTCACACAAGTGTGGTCCAATGCCTGTCTTTGGTATGGGACATGTGTGTGTTTGGCCCTACAAACATGTGAGCTGATAGGGTACCATACACTGGAGCAGCATGTAACATCAGATAGAACAGGACCAAGAACAATGACATCTACCACAGTCTGTACACAGGCCAAGGTATGTATTCACAATACACATACTGTCGACACTCACCATAAGTACACAGACCCCACTACTGTACACAAAACCACAGAATGCCTAGGTTATGTCCTCAGAATAACCCCTATGATACATAACATGTCTAGCAGTCTGATATCTGACTGGCTTGTGATCAGGTATGATGTCAATAAATAATGGCGTACAGAACATATGCACCTCTTACTGCATGACATATGTACATAGGTTGACAGACTTGTGGCTGGAGCCACAAACACTGGGCCAATATTGGCATGTTGCTGTGATACCCTCATACATTTACTGTTGTAACAGGGTTTGTTGTGACATATGTCCCCTGAGGGATATGAATTCAGTAACTGTCATGGCTGTCAACATGAACTGACTGCAATCCTCAGACTATGCTTCTGCAGTTCTAAGATAGGTGATCTGTGCGTAACACAAGAAACATAAGACTCCAAACACTGTCCAGTCTGCAGATAACCCTACAGGTGGGAGTTTCCTCAAACACATAATACTGTCATGACAGGTATTAAATCATGTAGACCAGCCATATCCACACAAACCCTGTTAAACCAACATTACTCCAAATGCAGAAGGGCAACACTTACATTCTGTAGTCATGTCTGGAACATCCCCCTCCTGTTTGTTGGTCTATCTCCACAGTGTATGTTGTTGGAATTATATCCCAATACCATGTGTGATGCTGTTTGCCAAACACCGACATTCGGTCCTGCTCACAGTGAATGAAAAGACCCAACACCTACATAATGCTCCTAGGTATAGGAGTGTGTTTCCATGCAACTGGCTATGGGAATGTTACCACAGCCATTCCACATGCAATCAGCTAGTGGGGGACTGCAATTTATGCAGAGGCCATCAGCTGATCATGAGCATCACTTACAAAACACAAGCTGCTGCCTAAGCAAAGCAGGTGCACTTTTCCACATCCACCAGAGAGGGAGTGAGAGAGACAGACAAAGACAAAGTAAGACAGGGAGGGGTGGGAGAGTAAAAACTAAGTATGTTTGTTCATAGGTTCATAGATTAGTACTAGGTTAACTGCCCTTGAGAGCCATTTTAAGCCTAGCCAATTATCCCCTGTGAGATTCAAACCCTGTACCTTGTGTTTATAAGGCAAACACCTTAACCATTAGGCCATCCTCCCAACCTGTGTCACACATTTACCAGTATGGGGTTTCAAACCCCTGCCTGACTATATATTGCTATCATATGTCTATGCAGTTATTGCATATGCCACAGAGCTAACATGTTGGGGAGCTGTCCAAAGGTATATCCGATGGTGAGTGGCATCTGCAATAGTGATAAAGGAGGGATAAGGTAGGTGTAGTACACATGCCTGTCCACATGAACAGGTGTCAATGTTGACACATCCACATTCTTTCAGGGACTAACACACATTATCACAGTTGGTAGGGTCAGGATTAGACTTCCTAACTAGCTAGTTTGCCACAATACAGTAATACACAGATATCATATGCACCACAGGGGTTATCAGGATGATATACAGCCAAAGGGTATGTGAAGGTGTCTGATATCAGAAGGCATGCTTCATTAGTCCAATGGGAGGTGTAGTGAGTGTGAATGGCGTCCAAATCATTATACTCCACACAGACACAGGTTGCGAGTACTGACATGCATGTGTGCATTGATTCACAGGTGTGCAGTGGTTGACTGTGACAGAAGGCTGTACAAGGCTAGGTAAAGGGTATACCTTGGCATCAGGCCATATGAAAATGGTCTGCAGTGTGGCTCAGGGGTGTAGTATCTGGAATGGCCCACACAGGTGGGTATTGTATTCACCGTCCAGTCATCTGGATTATTATTGTGGGTGGCTAGTGCTGTGCAATGCTTGCCATGTATGTGTTCTATAGTCCATGACATGAACGGTGTATGGGATGTGCACACATCCCACATGCATGTTCTGCGACATGTGGAAGTGTACCTGGGGTGTTTGGGACATGTTGTGTCCACAGATAACATCAGATGTGCCATTCCTGGCCTCATGTGTTGGGAACTGACAATGGACACCAGGTTGACCCTGCACTTACATTGACAGCATGATACAGGTATTCCCTGGTGTCAGTGGCATCTCACCATACAGGGAGTGTGTATAAGGCATGATATGTCCTTTGTGGGTTATATTTTCTGGCACTACAGTTGTATCAGGCGTCCAGTGGGAAATATAGTGAAGGAGTACTGTATGCAATTATGTGCCTTTTGTAGCGATGGGTCAGGGTGCCATGCCCTCTGTAGTCTACTGCAATCACACCATGTTTACTATCTGTGGGCAATATGCAGGAAACTACCAACATAGTGGTTGTTGTCTAATCGAGTGTGTTTGCGTATGAGACATGGGTTGACAGTGTTCTCTGGGTAATACAAGGGTTGCCTAAATTATTTGCCTGGCCTTGATGTCACATGTAAGGGTATGGATTGTCAACCCCAGCCTCTCTGCTGTTTGACATCTGTTATCCTTGTAAGGTGGACATTGTGACATATAATAGGCCCACCATATAAGAAATGTGCAAAATCCACTCCACAATGAGTCCAGTTGTTACACAATCACAGCCACCTCCATACAGGATACAAATGACAAACACACACCAAATCTCACAGTTCCAGTGTCTGGGATTGGAACTCCTATCTATCTAATACATTACACTACAGCATTATGCAGTTATAGCAAACACCACGGAGATTACTGAGCTACGCTTTCTACAAAGGTGTATTTCAAAATGAATGACATCAGCAGGCTTGCTAAAGAAGGGTAATGGAGGTTGTAGTGACTGTGAATGGCCACAAAAGCATTGCTCCCTACACAGCAAACACACACACTTCCCATGTCTGGGAATAGAACTCCTACCTAACTCGTACATCACCCTACAGCATGATGCAGTTATAGGATGCACCATGCAGATTATTGGGCAAATCCTTCCCCAAAGGTATATTTCAAAGTGAATGACATCAGCAGGCTTGCCAAATAAGGGCAATGGAGGTTGTAGTGACTGTTAATGGCCTCTAAAGCATTGCTTCCTACACAGACAAACAAACACACACACTTGCCATGTCTGGGAATAGAACTCCTACCTAACTAGTATATCACACTACTGCATTATGCAGTTATAGGACATGCCACAGAGATTACTGGTTTACTCCTTCCCCAAAGGTGTATTTCAAAGTGAATGACATCAGCAACCTTGCCAAGGTTGGGCAATGGAAAGTGTAGTTCATAGGTTTATAGGGTCATATGTTGATAGTAGGCTATTGGCCCTAGGGCCTATACATGCCTAAAAAAACAATTCTCTGGCTATGTCTTCCTGCAATATTTACTTCCCTGCACCTCTGTCTAGCAGGGCAACTGACATGATCCCCAGGGTAAATGTCCTATCTCCCATCCAATTGTCCAGGTTCCTTTTGAAGAAGGCCAGAGAGTCACTCTGCTTGACATGTATGGGCAGTCTATTCCAGTGTCTGGGTAGTTTCTGCGCCAGGAACACATCCCTCCTGCATGTATTGTTCATTGTGATGACAGGATTTGGATCCCTGGAGCATGTGGCTATAAGGATTTGGAATTCTCTAAGTGCAGTATGTCCAACAGCTGTGAGTTTGACATGGCATGGTAAGTTAAGCAGAGGCAGGGCTCATAATTCTGGACATTACCCCTTCACATTGTGGTTTACGAGCAGGTTTGTAGCCACCCATTCTTGTGTTTGCAGCCAGGGATAGTATGTGCATACGGCTGAGTTTTGGACTTCACACACTCCATGCTGCCCATGCTCCCACGCTCCCCTCTATTATTCTATCCTCTTACATACATTATGCAAACATTATCTGATATGTCCCCTATAGTTATTACCTCATCCCAGCAGTAATTTGGTGTTGGTCCACAGTTCATGCAGTAGGACATAGTGGACATGTTACTGGGATTTGTCCACATGGCCTTGCATTTGGGCTCTGTGGAATGTGTTATGTTGTAATTTGGGAGTCCATGACATAACATACATTGGCAGTACGGGTGAGACACAGGCCTTTGGCAGAGGACTGTAGGCCATTTGGTAGGGATGCAGGCCAGCTATAGCAAGCCATTGCATTCTGTCACTCCTACAGTCCCAGACTGCAATACACTATATCCCCCTGGGGTGACAGGGTAGGTGTTCAAGGTGTTCATGCCAATACTTTCTGTCAGTATTGATCCAGTGGTGTGGATGCTGGCAGGGTGCTGCTTACAGCTAGGGACACACCTGCATAGGACACCTGCTCTGCATGCTGCATTCTTTCGCTATTGCCATACACAGGTGGGAGTCACATTGTACTCATTCCCAAAAGCAGGGATAAGACCGGAGAGGTACCTGTGGGTGGTGGTGGGGTGATCTGGGTGCATGTGTGCTATGGACACTACTTGTATCTGACTCACAGATATGCATGGGACATTCCACTTATGCTGGCTTGTGCAGGGACATCAGTTGTTTCTCAATAATTCATTCCTATGATCTTTGTGATCTGCCAGTGTTTGGCCAGACAACATCAGTATTCCCTACTACAAGCCCAAATAATGTGCTGCAAACCTGTATGTACAATTCCAAGGGTGCGTACATTTGACAGTTGCATATTATACACTGTCTGTATGGGGTACTTCCCCCTGTGTACTGCTTGTATATCTGGGCTGACATTCATGCCATGTCCATCTTTCAGATGGTGACACATATTACTTCCAAACATTTACTATGGCTTACTGCTGGAATGTGTTTTGTTGGGAAGCATTGTGTTTGGCACTGCAGTTGTGAGAACTTGACTCTGTCATCGGCAGTACTGGGCAATGGCCACCATGACAAACCTCACCATGCATACATACTGACCACTCTCACACAATATAAAACACACACCAACCTAACACACACAGACCTGCTTATTGTACACATGCTACAATCTATCCTGCTACCTTGGCCAGCTCAGGTAATCTGTGCTCCACTGTTATTATACCTACACATACATGTTACTGCATTTCTACATAGGATTGGGGGGCACACCTGACTGTTACAACATTTCTACATAGGATTGGGGGGGGCACACCTGACTGTCACTACATTTCTACATAGGATTGCGGGGGGCACACCTGACTGTTACTACATTTCTACATAGGATTGTGGGGCGGGCACACCTGACTGTTACTACATATCTACATAGGATAGGGGGGCACACATGACTGTTACTACATGTCTACATAGAATTGGGGGGGCACACGTGACTGTTACTACATGTCTACATAGGATGGGGGGGCATACATGACTGTTACTACATTTCTACATAGGATTGGGGGGCACACCTGACTGTTACTACATTTCTACATAGGATTGTGGGGGGGGCACACCTGACTGTTACTACATTTCTACATAGGACTGGGGGGGAACACCTGACACTTGTGCACAATTGCTATGACTGTACTGGTATTTTGGGTATTCCATTTTATTCTGTATTCTAACCTATCATGCTGACTAGAGGCATATCAGTGTACTACAGATCTTAGGTTTGCTTGACCTACATTTCAGTTTCTGACTTCTTACCCTTCAGAACTAGCATCCCACTGCCTGACCTGTTGTAGTCTGTCTGTGTAGGTATGGGGGGGATGTTCTCCATAGCCATCAATCATAGGCCTTAGTACAGCCTTTGTTTGTGTTTGTCTACACCTGTCCTGCTGGCTGAGACTGTTGTTGGGTAAGTGAGCCTCCCTGACTGGCATGTGTGTATCCTATGGACACAAATGTGGCCCAGCACATTTTCTGCAGTGAGTTTTGTCACCTTGTCTTTTACTGGCTACTATGGTTACACCAGTATTTGTTACAGATCTCATGATGCCACTATAGGTGTCTACTATCTGTTGGCATCCCATTCAGCCACCCGAATCCCTTGCATGCTCAGATCCATACTATAGCTACAAGTAACAACACATACTACTCCATTCGGCATTTGGTAGGAAAAGATACTTACCTTGTGGCTGTGCCAGTATTGGGGATGGTGCTGCAAGACTGACTAAGTTGGATGCACATAGTACACTCCCTATACATGGTTAAGCACAGATAGTGTCATTTTTAGCATCCCTTTTACTGTATGTGCGAGTCAGAGACAGTGTCATTCCCTGGGTCCCTACCATATCAGTGTATATGCTATATGTTGCCTCTTTGCCAAGGCCTGGGTATACTAGGCATGCCTCCTTCTGCCTACTGGGGCAGGCTCAGGTTGTTCCTCCAAATCACTCTGTGCCTGTGCAGGCTTTGGCAATGGTGGGGAGCTGTGTGGCCCTGTCCCATGCTGTTCCTGCTGCAGCTGTTTCTGCAGGATCATATTGTGTAGCATGGCATATACGATGACAATTTGAGTACATGTAGCTGGTGAGTACTGCAAGGTTCGACCAGATGTGTCCAGGCACCAGAACCATGACTTGAGCACTCCAAACACATGCTCTATTATGATTCTGGTCTGTGCATGTGCCTCATTATGGAGTTCTTGCTCAGATTCATTATAATGCCCTGGGCATTGCACATGACCTGGCAGTTGATGGAGGGGAAGCTCTTGCGGTTGATGTAGACTCTACCACACTCACTGGGTGATGCTTTGATGCAGATGTGCATGTAGTCTATAGCACCCACTACCTCAGGGTATTCTGCTATTTGGAGGAAGAGATGCATATTGCTGGCCATCACCTCACAGGTGTTGGGGAAATATACGTGCTCACCAGCATGTGCTGACATGGCATCCAGGAACTGGTGGAATGCCCTGGATGCTGATGCCTGTGAGATTCCCATGATATCCCCAGTTGGCCTTTGGAAGGTACCTGTGGCTAGTATTCTTAGGCCTACACATACCTTGGTATTCACTGGGATGGGTTCCCCTCTGTTAGTTCTGTGTGTGAGGTGTGGCCGGCACACCTCAACAATTTGTTATAGGAGTTCCCTGTCCACCCTATAGCACTCTACTATCTCCAGTTCATGTAGCCCCTGGTAGGTTACCCTGGGTCTGTACACTCTTCTCCTTCTCCTCATTGTGGGTTGGACGGCAGCATTCTCTTCCTCACCACCCTCAGCCTCTTCCATATGTTGATGTATGATAGCTGCTGCAGCCCCTATCATTTTGTTGCTTTTGTTTGGTAAAATTTCCCCACTTGTGTACACTGGTGGTGTAGACTATGTGGGAAAAAACAGAGGGTTAGGTGCTTGCATAGTTTATAGTGGTGTGCTAGACTGGGCTGGTCTGCTGTCTGTGTAATTGGCTGATTCTGATACATTTCACTTGCCAGCTATGCTAGTTTTCCTTGATTACCTTCCTACTGCTGATTTCCCTTCCCATTGCCTTCTTGTTTAACCCCAGGGGCACGTCATGCAAACACAGTGCTCAAATGTGCACAGAGCTGCTATTTCCTGTTTTTTTTTTTTTTCTTTAAAACCCAGCGCGCGGCATGCACACCAGCTTAGGCAATGTAAAGAGTGCTAGGCAGCTAGCCACACCCCCTTGCTTAGCTCTGCTAAGCTAAGGGAAAACCTGAGCACTAGGGCTCCAATAAGCTTACAGTATGCCTGACACATCACTGTGATGTCAGCTAACACATAGGCTTGCACCATGGTATTCCTGCACTTACACAGTTGGGTGCTGGCTAGCACTGAGGGAAAATCTGGGATCTAGTATCATTCCCCTCATTTACATAGGATTGCCTGCTAATGGATAGTTACAAGTCCCACACTGAGCCTTTCCCCTTAGCAACCACTATTCACTGGCCATGTTGTCTTCTGCCTGCCATTGAATATAATGGCAAAAGAGTGATTTTGGATACTATGCTTATTTCAGTTATTTTTTTTATTTTTAGCCCAATACCATTTGTGCACCACTGCCTTACACTTAAACAGCTGAAATCGACTAAAAAATAAAAGTTATTTTTTTTATTTTGGCAACTGTTTTCCATGGCAATGACCATATATTTGGCCATTGCCATGCTTTACACATACTATACACCCTTTATTTGGAGCTGTCATGGCTACGTTTGTTTAGTTTGCAGAAATGTACTCAGTTACTAACCAAGTACATTTCTGGACACTACACTACCCTAGTCCTGCACGGCTGGCTGACAGCTTCCTGGATCGCAAATTCACCTCATTTGCATGGTTTTCACCTGCAAATGGGGTAATTTGCATACAGGAGCTGCGTCCGTGCAGGAATAGTGCAGGAGTGCTCGTGCACGTCCCTGGAGCTTATTCATGGATCGCACGGCAGCCATATTGCCTCCAACAGCTCCTGCACTATTCCTGCATGCCGTGCAGAGCTTGCTGAATCTGGGGGTTTGTTTTTGTTATGTAGTGTGCTGTCACCTATCTTTTTCTAGATGTGAAGAACACACCATTGTGTTTATTTAAGCAATTATTGATGGTTTATTGAGAATACGTGACTGCAGGTGCCTCATCCAATATCTTTGCTACTTCTCTATCCATAAATTCCGTCCCTCCATGAGCAGACAGGTAGAGTGGATGTTTAGTTAGTTGCATCAGCACAAAAACACATTTGCGTGACTAAGTGACTCCAGGAGAACTGGAAGATAAAAATAAAATACAAAACATTTTTGTATGTTTAATTTAACTTTTGCCATTTTCTTAATCAAGCTTAAGTTTAAGTAGAACATGAGATGACTTAGTAGTTATGTTTTTCATTTTTTCAACCATTATCTTAATACTATTGTTATGGGTCATTTTAAAATTCAGAAATGTTGTGTTAAATATTTTGAAAGCATTATTTTACTTTCTTAGTATATTAAATTAGTACAGGAAGTTATCTGTCACCCTTACATGCATACTGATTACAGCACCAGGTCTATGCATCATCAAATCAGTACATTAAGTCTGAACTCTCAGTTCTCATCCTTATACATAGTGACTACTATATCAGGTCTATACAATGTCAGAGTCAGTACTTTTTGTTTAAAAATAAATAATTTTATATACTAGTTTATTCTAACCTTGAAATCAGGTTGGTAAATCTTGTGACTGATAGTTAAATACTTAGGCCATCTTGATTTCAGGTTTAAAATTCTTAGACCATCTTGATTTCAGGGTTTTCTTTTCTTTTTCTTTATAACAGTGTATACAAAACATACTTTGTTATCTTAATTTCCATTTAAAAATGGCCTTCTGAAATACTCTTGTACTAGTAATAGCATATAGTATGGTGCTGAAAACTTTTTACAAGTTTAAACACTCGACTTTCATATATTGAGCATCCATTTTTATTCTTAAAGTTTATCAGCTTTTGCTGTCTGGGTTAGGTGTTTTGCATTTTTCTTAGAGTATATCAGCTATTGCTATCATGTTTGGCTGTTCTGCTTAAAATTATTAATTTTTTTTAAATTCTTGTTTGTGTTGCCAGTTGTTATAGCATTTTCAAATCTACATTTAAGACAAATGTCAGCATGTATGCATTGAACCCTTTTGTGTTAGATGTTCTCATTGAAAATAAATTGCTGTTACAATGTGGAAATATGACACCTACGTAAAAAGTATAACCTTGAAAAGCTCCAAACTGAATTTACTTTATAAAATCTTAGAAAGTAAACTTATGGATAATTCAATGGACTATACTTGGATTATTAATACTTTTCTGCACACTATATTATCTTGAATCATGGAAAGAAGAATTATCTGAAACTAGGCATAGAAACAGTCACTCTGATAATATGAGCTGTTTGCCCCAGTGTATTATATCATAGCAGTAAAGAGAGCTTTTCAGATAGTTTAAATGGCTCAGCCTCAAACAAAATATCTTCATTGGGCATGGTATCTAGCAGCAATAGAGGTAAAATTTCAGATAACACAAATATTTCTACCCCAGTGATACTATCCAACAAAAACAAAAGACAAATTAAAAGAAAATATAAAACAGAATCTATAGACTTGACTGCAGTTTTAACCTTTCCTAAAAAGCCAGAAAGAGAAAAATATTGGGGAAGATGTATACTAAGAAAAAGGTTAATAATCAACCCTGTGTAATCAAATGGAAGTTTTTAATAATTTTGATTAAGCTAATAATTTTGAAAATTTATAAAACACATTTCTCAACAAACATTTTGTGGCTGGCCTTGTACCCACTAACATGACTTTGCCAACATCATCTTTACCCTCCTTTCCAGTGAATAATGACTGCTCCCACCAGCTCTTTAACTAAAAATTTATACTTTCTTCAAATTTAACAAAAAGTGTTGTCAAACAGAGAGTTCAGATATTGTACAATTGACAACAAGGAAATAAAACCAGAAATGACTGAAAAGAAGAGCTTTATGTGGACAAGTCCTGTGTGACCCCTCAAAACATTCATTAGTAAGAGAACCTCATGAACATTTCTCAAAAGCATTAATACCCGTAGACCTCATCAAGGGTACAAGTAATAATAAATCTATCTCTTTCTTTGATTTATATCCATAAAGACATACTGTTACCATCACAAACCAAGATAGTTCAAACTTTGAAAAAAACATTAAGAGACAAAAGTTCTGATGAGATTTTACTATGAAGGCTTTCAATGTTTAATATGTCAAGAAGGAAAATAAACAATTTAGATAAATTACGGATTACTAAACTATCACTACCAGGTCTAAGATTAACCATTTTTCCAACACTTCTAGGTAGGTACTCCAGGGCTAAAAGCATTATAAGTACATTTTAATATAGTGAAACTAATAATCTTACAATGATCTCATTGAACCATATACTTGAGGTTCTAGACCTCCTTGAATCTAACCACACACACATGTGATTCTGACTGAAATAATTCCATTTCTTCAATGGAATGACTTCCTTCATACTAAGGCATTTTATTTCAAGAAAATACACAAACGAAACAACTCCTGAAAGTCCAATAAACTGAAAATGGCAAACAAGGAGGCAAAAGACAAAGTAATTCACTCCGTAGATTTTACTGAAATAAAATAACACTTAATAAACATGAAGTGCTTTTCGTCTTGTTGAATACAAAAACTTCCTCAGATGTAATAAAACTATCTTAAAACATTTTAAATAATTGTAGTACCTTGTCATGTGATCCCAGTCCACCCAATGATATCAAAGTAACAATTTATATGGGTTTTGCACTAATCTACACTTAAAAGTACCAGACCCTCTTTACTTTGATATTGTTACTACTTTCAACAATAAAAAAGTAAGCTCTACCCACTGAACTTACTATACTATACATTTACAAATAGATATCTGCTAATTGTCTTCTACTTGCACAAAGTCATTTTGAAACAAATAACATTAAAAAAAAAACGTATTATTTACAATAAAAAATGACATTAGATTCTACTTTAATGTGAGTCATTTAAATAGTGGCCTCATTGTTCTTCTCACTTGGTCACAACTCGTATGTAATTAATGCTCATTTACCTGTCCAATGTTTTAAGTTTTAGAATACTAGAAATGGTACACATTTCATTCAATCCTGGATAGTTATATGCATTCATTAAGATCTGCCAATATAACTCTCTTCTAATAATAGTGTACTAGGACCTCCCCTTGGGTTGTATGGTATTTGATCAATGACCATATAGCCAAAATTATGTGTACTATTATCATTTACATGTTTGGCCAGTGCATTGTCGAGTTTACTTTTACTTATAGCATACTGATGTTCATAGATCTGTTCCTTGAATTTATGTTCAGTTTTACCAACATAGTAAACTGGACAAACTTTACACCTAGCCAAGTACACTATCATCTTAGAATTACAGTTGAATCTAGAGTTGACTTTGTATCTGATGTTCCTTATAGTGAAATTATTTGTTGTGTCCACCACTTTACACTGTGAGCACATACCACACCTATACATACCTACATTCCTTAGACCATCACTCAGTTTGTTTTCCAATAGATTTTTCAAATTTGATCCTTTCTGAAACACAATTCTAGGATGTAAGCCTAGGATCTCACTAAGTGATGAATTGTTGTTTATTAACCCCCAATTCTTCTTTACTACACTTAATAAACCATTTGTTTCACAAGAAAATGTAGTGATGAAACTTAGATGGAAATTGATGTTGTTTATTGTAGTAGATGAAGTTAATTCTCTAGCCTCAATGTCATTCTGTGTGTTAGGGAAGTTACCTTGTAACTGTAATCGTGGTTGATATATTCCCAAGTCCCTTTTGTAGGTGACTTCATATATTAAGTCATCTACTAAATTATTTGGATATCCCCTACTTATAATCATACCTTTCAAGAGTTTACACTCTACCTTAAAATCAGACAGCTCTGTGACCATCTTAGCTGCTCTCACCAACTGGCTTTTAACCACTGCTTGCTTTTGATGGAATGGGTGACTGCTAGAAAAATGTAGAAAGGAGTTGGAATATGTCTCCTTTCTATATACTGTAGCAATGTATCCTTTTTGCCTGTCTATCCTTTCTAAGAAAAACATCAAGATATGGTATTTTGTCATTGACGTATTGATGCGTGAATTTCAAAAACTCAGTGGTGTTGTTAAAATATGACACAAGGTGGTGGGCTATAACATGGTCCCCTTTAACTATAATGAAAATGTCGTCCAAAAATCTACAATAAAAGTAGATATATTGTTTGATATCTTCTTTTGTTTGGATATAATAATTTTCCCATTTTGCCATGACTAAATTAACTAAACTGCCACCACAGGGGGACCCCATGGCGACACCTACCTTTTGAAAGTAGTAATCTTTTCCAAACATAAGGTAATTATTAGATAAGATGATATCTAGTAGTTCACCTACTAGGGAGGTTTCTGAGTCAGTTGCCCTCCTCAATTTTAAGAACAACATTATCCATTCAATACCTGTTTGATGTAGAATAGAGGTGTACAGGTCCTTCACATCAACTGTTAAAAACCCGTACTCTTCCTGAAAACCTAGGTTGTTAATTTGTTCCAAAAAGGACCATGAGTCTTTACAAATAGTTGGAACTCCATTCACATATTTTTTAAGAATGTAGTCAACGACCTTAGAACATCCATAGGTTATGGAATTACGTCCATCAACCAAGGGTCTCATTGGTGGATTCATGATGTCTTTATGCATTTTCAGGATAGCAAATAGTAATGGTGTCTTAGGGCTGGGAATTATCATAAAATTGTATACCTGTATGTCTATTCTATTATCTATAAATAATTCCTCAATGTATCCTCTAATTCTGTTAGAAGCAGTGTTTACTTCATTCAATGATACAGGTTGGTATGTTGCACTATCTAACACACTATGCATTCTATTCTCATAATCTCAGCTGTCCATGATGACCAAACCACCACCCTTGTCAGGTTTTGTACACCTGACTTTACAGGAATGTATCATGGTCAAAGCCTCCCTCTCTTCCTTACTCATGTTATATTGTAGTTTTTTGTATCCCCTGTTCTGTACAAGTGAACGAATGTCTAACTCACAGACACTCTCAAATAAAGCAAGGACTGGGTGTAGTGGTGGATTGTATACACTCGCTATTTTAAATTTTGTATTGGGTTGCAGTATATCATTCTTAAACATGAGTCAAAAATTGGCTTTACGTGCTTTTGATGTCAATAATGGCTCATGCTATGTTTAAATGCATGGTTGGAACAAAAGTACTTCCCTTAGCAAATAAGTCTATTAAGACTTTATCAATGGTCACTGATGAAAGTTTATACACTCTAAAGTCACCTGCTTCATTTTGCAAGATTTTATACAATGAGTACTGATTTTCCAAGCCCACTTCAATCTCTATGCTTTGTTCTTCAGTGGATACCCTTTGGACTGTATTCGCTTCGTTTGGTGTATATTGTGACAGACATTCTGTCCCCTCCAAAAATTTCCAGCATTGTTGTCCGTCTGGTAACCGTTTCTATCGTTAATTGAATTATTTCCTTTAGGCATCTTACTCCTTGTAACCATGGGTGATCGAATATTGTACTGGTCATTACTACCAACAGTTTGTTGATTCTCATTTGAGTCTGATGATACAGGTTCATAATGTTGCTCTTCATGGTTGTTATCTGTCTTGCTATTAATTTCCTTCTGGTTTTGAATATATGGTGGATCAGGATAAACAGTCCTAAGTGGGAAGAACAATGAGGCCACTATTTAAATGACTCACATTAAAGTAGAGTCTAATGTCATTTTTTATTGTAAATAATACATTTTGTTTAATGTTATTTGTTTCAAAATGACTTTGTGTAAATAGAAGACAATTAGCGGATATCTATTTGTAAATGTATAGTATAGTAAGTTCAGTGGGTAGAGCTTACTTATTTTATTGTTGAAAGTAGTAACAATATCAAAGTAAAGAGGGTGTGGTACTTTTAAGTGTAGATTAGTGCAAATGCAAAACCCGTATAAATTGTTACTTTGTTATCATTGGGTGGACTAGGATCACATGGCAAGTTACTACAATTATTTAAAATGTTTTAAGATAGTTTTTATTACATCTGTGGAAGTTTTTGTATTCAACAAGATGAAAAGCTCTTCATGTTTATTGAGTGTTATTTTATTTCAGTAAAATCTACGGAGTGAATTACTTTGTCTTTTGCCTCCATTGTTTGCCATTTTCAGTTTACTGAACTTTAAGGCATTTTATTTAACATTTGGTTGCATCTGCTTACTGTTATTCAGTTAAATTAGTTACATATTGGGGTGATTTCATCTGGGCCCATAGAATGTTTGTACATGGAAAACTCCATTTTTTAAAAGTAAAATGAAGGCACTGTTAACACATTTTTTACAAGTAAATTAAATCAGATAACTCTAAAACACTAATAAAAGATCTAATTATACACACTAATTTTACCACTGCCCATTGGTTAGGGAACAAATACTGTTAACTTGTAAGTGTTGTGAAAATTGAAGACCTATCAACTACTGGAATAGATGAAGCTTGGAATTTTGATAATCTTATTTTTCCATTTTTTTTAAATATGAGTTTTTAAGATCCACTAGGAATGGCAGAGATGTTTTATTGACTAATGGTTCCATTTATTCCACCCTTGTCTCCCCAAGTTAAAGAGCAAGACACACTAATATATGACTTTGCTGGTCTTACTTCTGGTGAATCTGTTAGACCTAGTCTAACCTATAAAATACCACCCATGGATGCAACTTCACACATGCTAATATGTATCACTTCTGGGTAAATCTTTATCCCATAATTAAGACATCCTAATGGGTGAATTAAACCATTCCAAATTAAACTGGAATAACTTTATTATGTATGCAGAAGTAGAACACAACTTTTTGAATCTATTATCTATTCAGAGTTTTACTAAATTAATTCCTGAATCTCCAAGTGACAGGAATATCCTTAATGATAATTATCAGAAACTGTGAAGGAATTATTAATAATGTTCATATTTGCCCCCCCCCCCACATGGCATGTCTGATCATAACTCCCTTATTTTTTGAATAATTTCATACTGTCAACCTATATTTATTTATTTTATTTATTTATTAAACATTTGTTTACTGGGAAAGTCTGACCTGGAACAAAGCCAATTTTCAGCAGAGCCCTAGGGAAAAATGCTCCAGATGCATGCCTTTGAAACATGGGAGGAAACCGGAGAACCCAGAGGAAACCCACATAAATGCAGGGAGGACATGCAGACTCTGCACAGAAGGAACTCCAGCCAGGAATTGAACCGGAGAACCTCTTGCTGTAAAGTGACAATGCTACTGCTGCACCACTGCGCACATGAAATTTGGATATGGAATGTTATCCAAAAGTTTGACTATCAACTAATAAATTAATAAAGTAATCACCAATTGTCTTTCAGGGATAAACTGGGTTGAATTGTCTTGAACTGTCTACCTGTTAGCAAGATACTGGTTATTCCAAATAGAGATGATCCTGCAAACTTTGTGTTTACCCTCAGATGGCTTTAGTAAACTTGGTAGAAATAAATTAAAACCACCTTACTGATAGTCAAAAAAACTGACAACAACCACAAATAAAAGGCCAGTATTCACTGCTGAATTTATTATAAAATCACACAAGTAAAATCTCTCCAGTGCCTCAGCAAAACAGCCTTTCGTGAGTATGCAAAAAAAAATGTAATTTTTCAATTATACGAAAAATTTCTACTTGTTCAAACAAATCTAAATTAAACAGTTTAGTAAACTTAAGTACACATTGGTTGCAGAGAAAACTAAATATGAAAGAAGACTGATGAACTGCCCCCCACAAAAAATTGCAAATACATATAGCGGGAAACTTGTGCAAGAAACAGTATCAAATCTATTACTATAAAAAGTAAGATAAATACATAATACAAAGAAAATTGCTAACAGATTTGACAAGCATTTTTCTTATCAATATATGCTTGCTGCTGTCTATAGATCACTGCAAGAAACATCTTATAGAATACTCTGTCATCTCTTGTTTG
This sequence comes from Protopterus annectens, assembly GCF_019279795.1. Taxonomy (NCBI): domain Eukaryota; kingdom Metazoa; phylum Chordata; order Ceratodontiformes; family Protopteridae; genus Protopterus; species Protopterus annectens. Next base: position 575,369,333 of record NC_056733.1, on the reverse strand, counting down.
AGATTATCAAGAACTCTTTAATTAAAATCAGGGAAAACTACCTATTTGATGTTAGATAATTTCCTTGCTATCATAATTTCTAAAATAAAAGATAAATTAAGTCCAATTTGACATATACTTTTAAAAGGTTGCTACTGAAAAATCATGTTTCAATGTCATGGAAAATATCCTCTATTACATTGATTCACAGAATGCAAAATGATATGTCTATTTGTCTGACATCTCTGTTGTGCAAAATTTTCAAAAGGTGACTTACTAATGTCTTAGACTGCCGTAATAACAGTCAAAACTGTTAATGATATTCATCAGTATTTATCCACACTTACAAATTTGCTTGAGTTTTATGATTAAGCCATGTTGGCTTTTGATGTGGGCATAAATGTTGGAGTGATTTATGGGCATAAATGTTGGAGTGATTTATTTGGACCTAGCAAAAGCATTTAATAATTTGCTATATTATACATTCATTAACAACTTAAAAAATTATATGTTTAAACCAGATCAACTGCATTTCTAATTGGCTGATAAGTCATAGACAATGTGTAACTATTCAAAAATTCACTCCAGCTAATTACCATCAGTTACTGGAGTGCCTCTGGGTTCCATTCTTGATCCTTATCTGTCCAATCTTGTCTTTTCCACATTCTATGTTACAAATTCATGTTGGGTTAGCAGCTATGCAGATGACTGGAAGTTTTTTTTTTTTGGCTACTACTAATGTCTTTGAATGAATAAATAACTATTTAAACAACATTTCAAAATGGACTTCAATGCTGGTATAAATTTTAGTAGAGCAAAATATCAAGTTAAGTCGTGTTTTCTGAGAGACATATTTTAAGAAAGCAATTACTCTTAAGATGGTACAGTCTTGGAAGTGGTAAATGAATATAAAGACTTAATAGCAACGATATCCAGCAATCTAAATTTGGACACAAATATTAATAAGTTATGAAGAAAAGCCCTAAGGCATATAGGATTAATCCTAAAGGCCATTTCATTAAGAGATGAGCCAAGCATGATTCTAATGTACAAAACTTAATATTGGAGTATAACAGCCTTAATTGCAGTTATTCTTGCACCCAACTTCAAAAGCTAGAATCTGTCCAGTCTCAATTCATGACATGGATTCCATCTATCCATAGCTTAGCTATAGGGACAGATGCCTCAAAATTAACATGGAGTCCATCCATCCATAGCTTAGTTATAGGAACAGATGCCTTCAATTAACATGGATTCCATCTATCAATAGCTTAGTTATAGAGAAAGATGCCTCAAAACTAACTTAAACTTTCATCATTATAAATACATTCATGAGAAATCCATTCTAGTTTATTCAGCAATTAGAGATGAATCCATTTGGTCTTTACTTGACTTGAATCAATTAGCAAACTCTATCAAGCTTAATCATAAAAATTTGAATTTCTATATGAATCTGAACAAAACAGCTAAGTGAAATAATTATACAGCTCAAATTATTCCAAGTATGTAGCATAAACTTCCTAATGAGATAAGAAGCTCTATTTCTGTGGGAACATCTAAATTAAATTTGGATGCCTAGATGGGTAATGACATGTTTAATCCTTACTTCAGTGAGTCAGTGTTTCTTGATGACCTTCAGATCACTGGTTATCCTAACTTATGAATTTATGAACACATGGACTTTAATTTTTAGTCAGGGTGGTTTATACCTGTGGCAAATATTATTTTTTTTCTAGTAGTAGACAGATGACGTTGTCACAGTGCAGTATGACAACACTTTCTCTACTATTATCTTACCACAGAATATCACAATTGATGGTATAATTTCTCAGTGAGGGCTCATTTCATTAGGAATTTGTGAACCAGTACATTCTACCAAACACTGTTTGCTGGCTCTGTTAAAGTATGAGATTCCTAGGTTCATAGATCTATACTAGGCTAACTAACACTGGGACCGTTATAAGCATAGCCATGCAGCCCAAAAGTATACCATGAGTTATTTAAGCAATAACCCACTCCTGGGTGTGGGTAATGCTGGATTTACCCATGGTTGGTGTGGTTTGGTCACCAGGTTGAAGCTCAAGTGGCCAAACAAAGACAACCGTGGGTAAATCCAGCATTACCCACACCCAGAAGTGGGTTATTACTATTATACAATGACATTATTTAAGAAAAAAATACTTACTTTTCTTAAATAATGGCATTGTATAATGCCTCCATGCTGCCCTTCCACAGCTGTCTGGTATTCTGCGGCAGTTCTGATGTACTGCGCATGCATATAATTGTGCAGTACATCAGAGCTGTGGGTGTAAGCAACGGAGAAAACAAGATCTCTGTTGCTTTTTACAAAGTGTCTCGCTATGTTAAAGGAGTTTAACATAGCCAGACAGCTTTAAAAAAAGCAACAGAGAATCTCCGTTGCTTTTTTTAAAACTGTCTCGCTATGTTAAACCCATTTAACATAGCAAGACAGCTTTAAAAAAGCAAGGGAGAAAGGAAGATCTCCGTTACTTTTTTAAAGCTGTCTCACTATGTTAAACCCATTTAACATAGCTAGACAGCTTTAAAAAAGCAACGGAGAAAGGAAGATCTCCATTACCATTTTTAAACCTGTCTCACTATGTTAAACTCCTTTAACATAGCGATACACTTTGTAAAAAGCAACAGAGATCTTGTGTTCTCCATTGCTGTAAAAAAGAAAAAAAAAGACTTATACTAATGAAGTCCAGGTGACCGGACCTTTTTCCACTAGTATAGGTCTTTCATTTACAACGTGCACACTGACCAATCAGCATGCACATTTTGGAATATTAATGGGGAGTCATTGTATAATGTGCCTTAAAGGTTATTTTAAGGGGATATATATTAGAGCATGATTTAATTGCTGCCACTATCCATTAGAAACATAGGTGACAGACCAGGGGTGAATTTCAGATTTCCCATCTATTGATCCAGGTTGTGCTTGGATAGGGTTAGGGGACAGCTCTGCTTCATGTGGATGGGAAGCCCATTTCAGTGAATGGGGATTCTCTGAAATATATACCTGTACCTCCAAGATGCTCTGTTTAAGTCACAAGCAAAGCTTAAATCCTTAGTTCTAGCAGTTCTGGTGCTGTTTATTTTGAGGATATGCAAAAGGTCCATCAGATCTGGATCCAAGGATGCCCTTTATGCCAGGCATAAATTGCCTCTCATCAGTCTGTAGGAAATAGAGTAAGGAGCCAAGGCTTTGAATCAATCTGTATAATGCATTGTGTTTATGGCATACATTCTTTTTGTGAGGAACCTCTGTGGATATTTCAGTTGTTGCATATGCCTGGCCAGTAACATACCAAATGGGGCATTATTCTCAAAGATGGTCTGATGATGGCTGATCACAGTGGCACAATGACTTCCCTGGACCTAGATGCTATGGCCTTACTTGTAATCTGAATGGCATATAATGATTTTCTTACAACCTTAGACACATATCGGTCAAAAGCCTGGTTACTATCCACAAGTCCCCAAATCCCTGAGTTCTGAGTTTACTTCTAGGGGTGTTCTATCAATGAGGTAGTTTCCCTGGGTGGCCAACTTCCCAAAAGATACTATTATGCATTTCTTGGAATTAAGTTTTAAGCCATGGTTTTGACACCATTCGTTTGCTTGTGTTTTCCTGTAAAATGTTAGTATCTTGCAGGATTTCCATGATTACTCCTAGCTCACAATCATCTCGAAACTTTGTAAGACACAGGCTCTTAACATTGGCCTTGGCTTCCAAGAAATAGATGCCAAAGAGGAGCTGACCTAACATAGTGCCCTGGGGATCTCCATTGGAGACCGGCCTCTTTGTGGAGGATGTCTTTCCAATCCTAACTTCCTGGGTCCTGTCTGTAAACCAGTTGGTTATCCAGTGAACTACATATGACTTTATGCCTAATTCTGTGTTTGTTTATAATGGCTGAGTGGGGTATTGTATCAAATGCCTGAGCTAAGTCAAGTTAGACAGTATACACCATTTTGCTCTCATACATTGCCTTGGTGACCATTTTAAAGAAATCCACCAGGATCGGTAGGTATGACCTGCTATAGATGAAACCAAACTGGATTGGGTCCAGTGTCTGAATGTTTCCTATGTCATCATTAATCATTTCTATGATAATTACTTCCATGGCTTTGCATATGAGACTAGTCAGATGAAGTCATCTGTAGGTCCAGGAATCCATTGTTGGTCTGCCCTTATGCAGAGAGGTGACCATTGCAGTCTTCCATTTGTGTGGCACAAAGCCTATGTGTAAGCCATGGTTGAATAGTTACACCAGCAGCCCTGATAGATCATATTTCAAGCTATTAAGGAGAAATTCTGAGATATTATTGGGGCCTACTGAAGCTGTATTCTTGACCTTAGTGTATCTAAAGACTTGCTCTGTATTGATGGCTGGGGGGATTGCATTAGATGATATTGTCTGGAGTGGGGTCAGCTGGCGGTGAGAGGTAGAGTTGAATTTGTCAGCCAGAAGATTTGCCTTTTCCCCCAGTTCTGTGAATGTGGCTCCATTTACCGACAGTTCACCCCACTGTTGTGTGCTGGCTTTTAAATTTTGGGCATACCTAAAGAAGGCCTCATGATTCTTCTTGGGCTGGGACACTATCTTGGCACCAGAATAAGCTTTGTTGGACTTAGTTAGTCCTCTTAGTTGTCTATTCAGCTTAATGAGAGATCTTTTATCTTTTTTTGTGTTACACTTCCTAAATTTAGCTATGATTTTTATTCTTTTGTTGTACAACTTGTTTGATTTTGGATTTCACCAAGCTGGTTTGTTTTTTGAGTTACTTTTGGGCTTACATATTTCAAAGGAGGCTGCTTTGTGGTCTGGTCTTACCAGAGAGGACACTATGACGGAGGCCAGGGGGATACAGATTTCTTCAATATTTGTGTGTAGCAAGTCCAACATGTTTGTGCTTTTGTGCTTTGGTAGGCATATGTGCTAACTGGTTCAGAGTGTCTGTATTTACAAAGTCCGGGAATCTCCAATAGGTCTAAGTATGAGCTATTGGTTTCATGGGACATAGAGGGTGACCTACAGCTTGCTAAGATATGGCACACAACTTTGTCCATGGTAATCTGGACATGGAGGTATGCTTATCACTGTAGATTAAGACACCTCTATACTTAGTCCTCATCTGAGCAACTTCTGGTCTAAATATGTGGAAGACATTAAAGACTTGCACTGGTGAGGTACTCTCTGAGTCTTGCTAACTACACAGATGTCTGCATTCTCCAAGGTGAGGAGACCTTGTTGGGAGTGGAGCCTCTTGTTTAAACTCCTGACATTGAGCAGTAGCATCTTTAGATTTCCTTCAGTAGATTTTGCTATGTTAGAAGGTTTGTCATTTTGTCATTGCCCAAAAAAGACTCTATTAGGGAGGATGACGTTTTAGCCAATATTCGAAAGCCTAGAGGGGACAAGTGCAGACCATTCTTGGCAAATCAACTTAGCTTGTTAACCATGACCATCTATGCTGACAAATACTTTATTTCCCCTAGAATGACACCAACAACTAAGCCAATTATTATAGGTTCATAGATTAGTACTAGGCTAATTACCTTTGTGGGCCATTTCAAGCCTAGCTAATTACTCCATGTGAGAATCAAACCCTGCACCTTGTGTCTATAAGGTAAACAACTTAACCATTATACCATCCTCCCACCTTTAACCATCTTCTGTTCATATTGTGGCATCATCCTTGGTGAAGGTAGAATGCTGCTCAAAGCTAGGCAAATAACATACCATCCTGTGACACATAGTCCAGAGCTCCATAATGTCTCTCTTCATATGGTCACAGTCCTAGCAACATTATAATTACCAGGCAAAATCTAATCTTCAGACAAAAAAAAAAAACTTATTTCAAATGGAAAAATAAAAACTCAAAAAGAACCACCACAGATGCACTTTATTCCTTTAACTCATTCATCTCAAAATAAACAAGTTTTCATCAGAATACATTCAGTGACCAACAGGACATTTGAGTAAACAAATCAATTAAGTAATTCAAACCACATTTACTTACATACTTACAAGAAGCAATCACAATCAAATTAATGAAAACAATTACATAAATAGCTTTCAAACTAGTTATATATACAAAATTAATAAATTATAATAAATGTGATACATATAATAAAATAAATTGCAATTTATTCAACCCCTTGATTAAAAAAGAAAACACTTAATGTTCATCACTTCATTCTTACCTGGATATTTATCTGATGTCAAACCAAGCTGCCTCTTGGCTTCATTAGCCTAAAATCTGTTTCTATAATCCCCACTGCTAGAGGCACAAGGTTCATGATCAATAACCATGAATAAAAGCTTATTTTTTAATCCATCACATTTTCGGGTATGACTGTACAAGACATCATTAACCTCTTTCCTTTAAATATTATAGCAATGTTTCCTTATTCTAGTGTATAGCTTCCTGCTGCCTCACATTGCTTGATCCTTTAATTTGGTTTTCAGCTGGGTTGTCCTTCTGTGTGGAATATGCATATCCTTCCTGTGTATGCATGGGTTTTCACTAGATGCTCCATTTTCTCCCATGATCCAGTGATGTGTACTTCTTGAAAAGGGCAGGTACTCCATTTAAGACAAATTTATTTATTTATTGATATTTTGTAAGTGGGTAGATGTGCGTAGGTGTGCTAGTCACCAGACCCTCTTTTAGCCATCTGAAATTCAAAATCACTGGCAAACGTTGTAGCCTGGGTTCCGAGGAAAATAACTCGGGCAGTCCGTAAAAAACAAATTTATTTTATGTACACTTAAAACATATAAAAAAATAAAATTAAATAAAATCATTTATAGTAGTACTGCAGGTTAAGCGCTTTCATCCACTTCAACTGTGGACTTCATCAGAACGTATGGCACTGAAACTTAATTGACTGAATATGTTTTTTGGCGCCATTGTGTTCAATTAAAAACTTTACATATTTAAAGCTGTATACACCCTATCTACTAAGTATGCTAAAAATGCTTCTGTATAAGTTATAAAATATCTAGACCATACGTGTTCATGACCACTAACAATACACATAAGTTAAAAAACACCCCCCATATATAACAAAATATATATTGCAAGAATGAAACAATAAAATGCACTAAACATTTAATTACTTTACCTCATGATCTTGCCTCTAATATAGGGTTAATAGAAATGTTGTCATTTAAACCTGGGGGTGTTGTGGCATCAGGCATTAATTGCCACTTCATTTCCTTATGTCCCAATATACGTTTTATTTTACCACCTCTAGGATTTAGATTTACCTGCTCCAAAATACCAAATTTAAAATTGTGGCTATTCCCACATTTCTCTATGTGTCTGTATAGAGCGTTTTTTGTATCTTTCTTCCTAATCCTATATAAGTGGTCATAAATCCTATTTTTGAGACATCTGTCTGTCTTTCCCATGTAGTATCCTGAATATACTGTGCATTTAGCCAAATATATTATATGTTTGGTATTGCAATTCCCTGTTATGAATGCGACCTTAGTATTATTGAAATTTCCCAGTACTATGTGATCATCCACCAATATTGCATGACATTGTTTGCATGTCCCACATTTGTTTGTATGACCTTTTTTATTATAATAGTTATTCAGTCCCCTATTTTCTAAACTATGTTTCAAATTTCGTCCAGTTTTATGTACAAAAATTGGTGCTTGTCTGACGACTTGAGTAATAGTGTGATCTGCTATTAGAATATTCCAATTATGTGAAATAACCTTCTTGACCTGATTAATATAAGGGCTGTATTCTAATATGCAGGCACGGTTATAGGACATATCACCATAATCTGATGTATTGCTGTGTATCATATTTTGTGACAACCCTACACCTAATAGGGGTTTATATTTCTTACTCCATTCACTTATGATGTATCTCGTTGTGTCATATATTAGTTCTTTGGGAAATACCTTTTCTTTAAACATTTGTCCTATATAATTAACCTCCCATACTATGCCATCATATTGTGATGTCATTCTTACAGCTCAAATACATTGCCCTTTTAATATATTCTTCACTTGACCTCTAGGGTGGTTACTAGAGTATTCTATATAGGCATTACTGAATGTTTCTTTCATATATATACATGACTTAAACCCAGTAGTGGTTTGACTAATTGAAGTATCCAAATATGCTATACTATTAGGATCATAAGTGTATGTGAATTTCAAATATGTACTGGAGTTGTTCAAATATTCCATAAATTGCATAAATGTATCTAAGGTTTCATCCCACAAAATGAAAATATCATCCAAAAAGCGTGTGTAATATCTTATACAATTCATATACTCGCTGTTTAACACATGTGTGTCCTCCCAGTCCAGCATGACCATATTGACAAAGATGGGAGCACACGCTGCTCCCATCGCCACTCCTCTGGTCTGCCTATAATATTCCCCTGAAAAAAGTATATGTAATTGTGGTCTAATACTATAGACATGTATTCAAGAATAAGGCTAACATCGTCCCATTCCATTCCACCATATTTTCTAATGCTGTTACAAAAGGCTTCTAAGCCTTCATGTTTGGGAATACAGGAAAATAGATATATCACATCTGTAGTGATATAAATAAGTTCCCTTTTCCATACTGTAGGTGTTAGACTACTTAAGAAATCCCATGAGTCTTTAATAATATGTGGAACATTCCGATAAATGTGTTTTAACCTCCTATCAATCATTTCACCTACAGGGAATGTCTTAGACTTACTTCCAGATACTATAGGCTGTAATGGGGGATTTTGAATATTTTTATGTGTCTTAGGGATACCTATAATGGTGGCTGAGGTGGGATACTTTACCTTCATATAATTGTACGTATCTTTGCTGATACTATCTTCCAAGAAGCATTCTTCCAAATACATATCTATTCGCCTATATGCGATATTTATCTCATTCAGGGATACTACTTCATAGTTACCCGTTTTAAGTAAAATGTCATACATTTTGTTCACATACTCCAAAGAGTCATATAGTACCACACCTTCACCCTTATTGGGTTTCATGGCCCTAATACTGTGGTCATTTTTAAGTTGCTGTAATGCTTTAAATTCTTCTCCAGTAAGGTTATTCCTAATTTTCATACCTTTACAATTATGTTGCAACTTATAAAATTCCCTAGTGACTATGTTTTCATATGTGGCAATGCTAGCATGTGCAAGAGGAACAAAAGTACTTTTCTTTTTGCGTAAACTATTTGTTTTATTTCCCACTACAGTACCAAGGTAAGAAGCTTTGTCCTTAAAAAATATTGCTAAGTTGAGTTTCCTCAAAAACAACTTGAATTCTGTCAAATTGTCAACAATATTGAAAGATGTCTTAGGTATATACTTCATACCTTTGGACAATAACTGAAAATGCTGCTGTTCCAACTTAAAGTTGGTATAATTAAAAATGTTAAAATTACCTAAGCTATATACCACTCCTTCTCTATTTCTAATCACCAGTGTGGTGTCCTCACATGTTGTACCTATTTCTATTGTCCCCTCTAATAATTCCTCATTTGATTTGTGTTGCTCCTGTATGGTTTGTGTGGTCTGTGTGGTCCATAAGGTTAGTGTTGTTCCCCCCAATCTCTGTCCCAGTCCCTCCGTTCCTGGAGATATTTTCAATGTGACCAACCCTTCCAAAAATTAGGTTCATGTACCTCCTTTCTATTGTTGTTGTAGTATTTTGCTTGGGGATATTTGTAACCTTTGTCTTTTCGACAATTGTTCTGCCTAGACATTTTATTCGTACAAATTCCTCCCCATTCATAAGCTTTTTGTGTTCTATATTGTTCCATATCCCTCTGTATCTTTTTGCACTTCTTTTTAAATATTTTCTCTATTTTATTTTCTGCAATAACAAACTGTTTGGTTTGTCATACAGTCTTTACCATTCAGAAAATAACAAATCATTTACTATAACCTTATTCATCTTTTCCACTTCATCTAGCATTAGACATAATTTTTCGTCATTGTACTTAATAATTAACTTCATATACGCAATACCAAACATATCAAATAATGCATTAAATTCTTTCTGACTTTGTTCATTTACATAAATACCCATTGGCTCCTTAAAAAACCGCAAACCAACTGGTACAATTTTCAAAAAAATAAATGTTTGTAAATATCCGTTGTCAAGTTTAATTCCTTTTATTGCCCCCACTTTCTTCCCTAGGGTATAAATCATTTCTTTCAAAGTACCTTTGTTTGTGCTGCCCTCACGTTTTGTGTGGGGAACTGTGCTGACAACGCCTTTTCCATTTTCAATATTAAACTCATAATTAAACTTGAGAAAGTCATTCAAATTACAGTTGTCCTGATTAGTTCTTGTGAGATTTGCAGTATGACACCCATTTACAACATCTCCCCTAACAGTACCTGTTTGTGCTACAGCTGTAGAATAAGTACGAGTTGGGAATGTTTGTTTAGGTTTCGCCCCCTCTCTCATATACTCCTCCTCCAGATAGCTGTAAAGCAAAAAGTTAAAAGTTATATCCTTGTCTGTTTCTTTAAAGTCTTTACTTAAATCCACAATCCCATTAGAGGCAATCATATTGTTGAAAGCATTCGTTCCATTCCCATCTTTCTGACCTTTAGGTATCTCTGATGGGTTGTCAGTACATTCAACTGTACATGCTAACATCAAGGGGTCATGCGCTCCGCCTACATCCCCTTTTCATTGCGAGAACAAATCAAGCAACCTCGTCACTTCTCCCTTCAAAATCGCTACTTCTGAATGTAGCCTCTGCGTATCATCCCTCCTGACTGGAGAGAAGAAGGAAGAGATGTCATCCAAGGAATCCATGGCCAAAGCAACTGATAAAAATCAAAAAGTAATGTTTTCCCAATTGCAACCTGGAATTCGAAATCACTGGCAAATGTTGCAGCCTGGGTTCCAAGGAAAATAACTCGGGCAGTCTGTAAAAAACAAATTTATTTTATGTACACTTAAAACATACAAAAAATAAAATTAAATAAAATCATTCAATCTTTCAGCCATGACATGGACCCACAAGAGCAGCTGTTTAGTGCATCAAATATTTAGAGATATCACACTGCTTAGAAAAGCAAACTATTCACAAAGCAAATAGGAAAAGACAGTAAAATGCAGGCAATTATTTATAATGCATATAGATAAAGACAACTGCAGATTTACAAACAATATTTTGAATGCATGCCTGCCCAGAATTTGTCAATGACATCTTCATTCAATGGTAGGTTTATATTGTATAATTTTAAATGCTTTGTGTTTTACAGTTGCCACTACAAGTTTGTTGGGCTAGCAGTCATTGACTGCCAGGATCGGAGGTAGCTCCACCACTGACCCCTTAATCAGATTAAGCAGGTAATTAGAAAATTAAATGAATGAATAAATAACTAGTCTATTAAACAAATGACTATCCACTAACCATATACCTCTCAAATATCCCTGATTTTTCAAAACGTCCCTAATTTTGCCTTAACATTTTGCCCCATCCCTCATATTTTTTATTTTCTTGTAAATTACTACATATTACAGACAGTAAGTAAATCAAAACATTAGTGTTTCATTCTTTTTTATTTTTCAGAAAATGCGTGCAAATGCAAAATTAGTTGTTCTATTAACTATTTATCTAAATTAAAGTAATGTTTAAAAATTGCACCTGTTTTGTTCTCCCACCTCCATTATGTTTGGCTTTGTCTGGACTTGTTGAGCAAAGAAGTTAAGAGTTGTGACTAACCAACAGGGTTTTCATTTACCATTTAATTGCTCCTATCACACAGTTGTTTGAGTAAATGCAGATGACATTTGGCACTTAAATGTAATACTGACAGAGGCTGAGATAGGAATACTGAGACTGAGAAAGAGTTTACTAAATTAAAGTAAAACCTTTGTCAATTTCTGTCATGACACCTTTTCACTAAAAAGACTCATTAAAAATGGTTACATTTTTTCATTGATGACCCACTTGATTCATCTGTTATGTATCAGTTAAATGAATACATTATCATTTGAAATAATATGAAGTAAAGCTGTTATATTTATATGACCATTTGAAATATCAGAACCTTCTAGAACAAGTCCCAGAACAGGGAGACTGAAGGTAAAGATTAGGGGTTGCTCCTACTTATGTAGCATTTGCAAATGAGCTGTAATGTTTTGAAGCAACCCTCAAGCTGCAGTAACTGTGGTGTCATGTACAGACTATTATTATCTATATGTTATCCAGTAACCCCACTCCTTCTCTGTAGCCAGATATTAATGCTGTGTGAGCATTGCACTCACTTATTGATACTGTGGGCTTAAGTACTATATTGTAGTAATAAGAAGATCAGTTATTTGATGTTTGTATTTAAAATTACTTAACAGATCCCCACCTTTTCATTGCATATGTATTATTATTTTGTCTACTCTATTGTTTATTGACAGGATTTTTCTCTTTGGTGTCTGCTTTAAAGAGGTTATGTTCAGTTAGACCATCACCGTGCTTAAGCTAAGAAGTAAATAAATACATATATCTGTTTGTGTATATAGATACACACATATATCTATTTGTTTATATACATACACATATATGTTCTGGCTCTCATACTGTTTATCAAGGATATGCTTCAGTCCTTTTAACCTTTTTACTTGTTTTTGCAATTAGCTTAATCTAGACCTGATTAGTTATCCTTCTTTTGGGCTGCCTACTTTCTGTGTCCTTGGAGAGATGAGATCTACAAAATTGCAAAGTTTTCCAGGTGTGACTAATTTTAGGAGAATACAAGTGGGTTCCCACAGTTTAAAATACTTTTATATCTTAATTTTCCCCATGACTTTTTAGAAGAAGCTGTTAGTACAAACACAGGGTGCCACTAAACATAACATCTGTGAAGACATAATCTTTTCTGATTAGTTCGGAATATTGTAACAGAGACATAACAAATTATTGCACTGAAGGTGGATCAGGGTGATTCAGTTAGAAGTAGATACACATTTCTCCGTGCATATAGCACAGATGTCAAAATGTTGGTGAGGAACCCTGTGCAGCACCATTGAAAAAGCCCTACAACTGCCACAACAGTCATGTATGTTAACATTTTAGCACAAAACAATCACAGTTACACATTGTGCATAACAGGGACTGTTCTGTACTTCAGCAAAGTCTGATGCAGTAACCCTCAGGCTGTTTCTTCTTCCTTTCCTCTGCAGCTGTACTTAATAAATATCTTATTCAGTGTGGTGTATTAAAATTCAAATAAACTAGGCAAATCAAAATACACATCTGAAGCTGCTTACAACACAGAGTAGACTGACTTACTGCCTCTGGTGAGCAAAACAGAAGCAGATTCTGAAACTGAAGAAAAGTTAGTGACGTTCTATGAATTGATTTTTTTTCCATTTATTAAGTGCTTCCTTTTAGACTTAATGCATGGTTATGCTGGAAGACAAACTGGCAGTACCTCTTCAATTATTTTGCTAGAATATAATGCCCTTCAACCAGCAGCTGTCATCTAACTGAATCTCAGATTCTGTTAAGCTTCTTTCAGAGTTAAAATGATCTGCTGAAGGAATGTGACAGTTTATCTGTTAGTTCCTGTAAGAGTGTCAGGTTGCTGAAGATCTGCAGTTAGCTCAACACCAGACTGCTTTTTCATTGTCTTATCTAATGACAGAAGGAAATGATGGTTCCTTTTTCTTGTTAGCCTAATGTTACCCGTGGAGTGATTTCTGAGCCAGATATTGCCTCGTTGTGCTGGTAGCCTGTTGTGTTGCATCAGAGATAATGACAGATACTCACAGATTCTTATCATTTTAGGTTTTAGTTCACACTAGATATTACAGGTTTTGCTTTTAGGCTTCTAGTGCTGAACTGTTTGATGACAATCCCATCCTAAGTTCAAATCACACTGCTTCAGGTTCACTTTGAAATGGCAGTGTTTATCAAATTTGTCAAACAGTACTGACACCTGAATGGGAAAAATCTGATGTCTAAAGAAAGCTTATGAAAATGCTTTTAACAAGAAGGTTTGCTTACATGCTTTCACAATCAAATGATGACATGTGATCTAATTTCACTAACAGAGTGGAAGACATATCCTGGGAAATGGATACAGGAAATGATGTCATTCTCAGAAATGTTTACTTAGTAAGGCAATGTTCTCATCTGTCAAATAGGCAGTGATTATTTTATCAGTAGCTTTGTTTAGAATTTTCCTTATTTTTCAGTTCAATGCAAAATACACAGGCAACTGTTCAAGTTAAGCTCAAGTTTTCCGAATATATATAATATCAAACTTTAGTAAAACAGCAAAAAAAAAAAAAAAGTGTACAAACATTAATGACATTAACCAGAAGAGATGCAAAATAATTGTCTTCAGTTAGCAGTCAGGTCTGATGATATGACAATACAACCATAGAAATAGGAGGAATATTAATTAAAAAGCAACAAAAGAAGCCTGCATGCTATTTATACTAACGATTAGGTTGTACAGCTAACCTATAAAAATCCTTATATTTTGATGCTTTCTGCTTTACCTGACATTATTTCCAGTTGCTAGCCCACACCTATAATGAGGTCTTCAGTATGAGAAGAAATCAAGATGCCACTATAAAGATGATGGGAGCAGGAATACATTTATGCACTTGGTTACACTGGAGTAATACTGATGTTTAAGAGCATTCATTCAGAGACAGGGTACTTAACACAGTTTTCTGATCTGCACATTAACATACTACTCCATAGACATTCCCTATTGAAGGTTGTGAATGATATGTATACATTGCATATAGGTGTAAAGGTAGCTATACAGAAAGCATTTACACCAGACATGCTGTATAGCTACTGTTTTATGTTGGTTGTTTGTGAGTAAAAGAATATGTAAAGAGTAAGAGGAGGCAGGTATACAGTAGGAACAGCCATCAATATGACCTTTTACATGCTGGCAGAGTTACTGTTGAGCTTACTGATAGGTTAAGGAGATCAAAAACAAAAGGAGGAAGAACAGGTTCATTCATATTAGGCAGTCTCACCTAACAGGCCTGGACAAGCAAGGGCACTCGGCAGAAGTACTGCTAATAAGGATAAGTACACACCTGCCCTTTAAAGCTATGCCTTACAG
>NC_056733.1:575331736-575349236 GCF_019279795.1 Protopterus annectens | reverse complement strand
AAAAATAAAAATAAAAAAATAAAAATAAACAAGGTCCTTCTAGCACTCCTCACTCCATTCCCAATCTCCCAGAGGAAAGTACAGTTAAAGAAGGAAAAAAAATACCCGTTATACTTTTAAAAACTGTAAGCCACTACAATGTAGCATGCCGCTTGACACACACAAAACACTGAAGCCAGAGACCCAGTCCTGACTGTGAAGTAATTTCCATACTGGCATTCAGAACTGTCAGTAAATAAATAAATGCCAGTAACATGTACTGCTAATAGTGACCCCTAACACCTAAAACATTGATTCTTGGGTGGTTGCCCCTTTTGTTCCACCCTATCTATAGCACTGATATCACTGATTATTGTGTAAACTACCCCATTTGTGCTGTATATTGCTATGTATACCAAACAATTAGAAAGACCCAAAATATTTTTAATCAAAAGGATCACTGGTCTGATGTTTCTGAGCTAAGAAGTAAGGTTTGAAACTCTATAGCTTCATTCAGTGTCTTACAGACTTCTGGTGAGACATCCCTGTCTTGCATACTGCACTATTTGAGATTATCTTTCCCTGGACATCTTATGTCTTTGGAAGTGCAATATATCCTCCAATACTGGGATCAGGGACCTTAATATTCATCAATAGGTAAGGAGAATGCAGTGGAGTGACAAGTTTATAACCCAGTATCTTCCAACCCTATGTAATAAATGTTCCCTGCATGTTAAGCAGTGCAACTTACTATCTGCCATTAAACATAACCTAAATGATTGGATGTGTAGCCACAAATTTACCCTGGGATTTATTAGCAAAGCCCTCCAGGAGAAAGGAGGTGTGGCAGTACTGGCAAGGCATGAATTGTCACCTGATGGCCTTGGAATATCGATACAATTAAATTATATATATATATATATATATATATATATATATATATGTGTGTGTGTGTGTGTGTGTGTGTGTGCGTGTGTGTGTGTTCCATTCATTTGATCATGTCTGAATTTTATCATAACTAAATTTTTCTGTGCAAATGTTAGGCACTGAATTAAATCGAATAATGCTATAGCTGAAGTGCAGAAGGTTGACTATAGCATAATTCACTGTATTTCACTTACCTTGTGGTTATCTGATTGTGGAGTTAGTATATAAGTTCTAGGGGTGCAGGGGCAGAGTCCTCTCATTTGGGGGTGTGTGGGGCAAAGCCCCAGCATATTAAATTGTTGTGCAATGTAGGTGTTTGTTTTGTGATGAGGTTAATTAGAACTAGTGGCATAAGGTGAGTTATGGCAAGGCATGTTCATTATGGTTCAGTAGATTGGTTCAGCTTATGGCAGCAGGTCGAGGTTGTAAAGTTCATTGAAGTTATAACTGTTAAAGATGATCTGTAGAAGTTTATTGGCTTGTTTTATGCTGCTAAGGTATTTCTGACTAGTTGTTTGTGATTCTAAATATAATGGTATTTTTTACATCTGGGATAATTGTTTTACAATGCTTTTTTCTGTTTGAGGTATATGATTACAAATAAAATGGTTCAATGTGCTCTGCTTCACTCAGTTTCATCAAAGATCATTAGTAATACACTGATGCATTATAAAATCTTCAGAACTATCATTTATTATGCAAAACTCCCAAAATATTTAAACATGGGAAAATGTATATAGAATATGATGGGGTGTGATGTTAGATATGCACAATTTCCAGCATTAGAAAGGTAGGAATCATACTGTGATATTCAGCTTCACTACTTATTGTGTAAATTGTTCCCTTTCCTTACAATACAGTATTATGCATATCAGTCACAGTATTAAACATATCAATCACCTATCCACACGCATGCATGTATATGTACGTGTGTGTGTGTGTGTGTGTGTGTGTGTGTGTGTGTGTGTGTGCGTGTGTGTGTGCGTGTGTGTGTGTGTGTGTGTGTGTGTGTGTGTGTGTGTGTGTTTGTGTGCGCGCATGCACATGCGCGTGTGTGTATATATTTCAGTGAAAAACACATATGCATATAAATATATGTCTATATAAAATCTACATATCTATATCTATGTCTATACCTATTCATACCTCTCAAATGTACAGATTTTCGCATAATGTCCAGATTTTTGCCTCATATTTTTTGGTCTGTTTCTCATAAAATTGTGGTTTTCTGACAAATCATTGAGGGTCAAAGTCAGAAAATATGACAGACATTTGAGTTTCAGGCTTTATACCCTTCAGAAAATTAATGGTAATGCAAAACTAGTTATTCTATCAGCTTTCTAAGTTTGTAAGAGCAATATTTAAAAAGTACCCCTATTTTTCTGGCTTTGTCCTAACATTATTTATGGCTTTGTCCAGATTTCTTGCTCTAAGAGTTTGAGAAGTATGACCTATATCTATCGTCTATGTATGGACACAATATACTCTTTGATAAATATGTCCCATCAATAGAGTACAGTGCTGTCAATTTAAGTCAAAACTCACTTTTGTTGATTTGCTGAAATATCAAACATTCCGCTCATTGAGTCTTACTGCAGTGTCTGAGCTGTGCTTCAGTGAATGAAAGTGGGGTTTTCCTTTAATGCTGAAGCTTTCAGAAATACTGAAAGCTTTTGCATTAGCTGTAGGAGTGTGTGGGTGAGTTTTTTGTCAGCTAGAGCTAGATTTAAGGCAAGAGAAAGGAATATATTTTGGAGGGAATTTGTGCAGGTTACCATGGCTTTTATACCTCATATACTTGTTGTGGTAACCTTTTTGAATTCAGAGACAACCCCAACACTTTCAATACAGCGCTCTAGCACAAAGACATGCAACACCACATAGTGCGGGCTCTGCAGCTATGTTGTATGCAAATGAGGCAGTCCAGGGGAGATGAATATGCTAATTAACCCTATGCTGATTCTTCCTAAACTGCCGCCAAGAAGGGATCTACATTTTGCATGATTCATAAAATGGCTCACATGTGAAGAACAGCATGGTTGGCATTACCATATTGTAGCAGTGAACATGCTGAAAAGACCATGCTCATCCACTGTGGAAGAGGCAACTACTGGAGAGTTTGTGCCTGTTGCATTTGAATGTCTACTTGTTTGTGCATGTACGTGGGAGAGTAACCAAGGGGGGGAGATGCCTATGCCTATATGATGCAGACGCAGCATCAATCTGCACATTGCAGTAGTTAACTCTGAACCAGCTGCATGCAAATAAGCCGGTAATGAGGGTCTTTCCTCATAGTGGCTAATATGTCTCTGAAATACAAGATGCTATGTTGTGGGAACAGCTCTGAAAGACTTGGCAGGCCTCCAATAATCCAGGACAGCAGCCCCTGTTTCAGGTCTTTGCCTTAATCATTTCCACCTAAATGAGCAATAAGCACATTGACCAAACTGGCTGATAAGTGAAATTCTGTCATTATAGATAATAACTGATACCACATTATATCTTTCCTTCCTATCCAATTGATATCCCATCAACCTGAATCAAGGTCCAAACACTTTCCTTTAAGCCTTAAGACCAAACTCTTAGCAGCACACCTCACATACGAGTGATCAGCTATCAGGACAGTCATGTGACCTACAAAACAAGCAGAGCATAACATCCACAACCAAAGGCTGCAGCCAATAATATCAAGCCATCATAACAATAACATCATTAAATAAACTAACCATAAACAAAGTACCTACCAAAACTTAACAACTACCAAATATAACTACAAAACACTTTTCAAACCCATCCTCATAATAACCTCAATTGACTTACCTTCTGCTGCTAAATCTGCAACCCTACCAATATGAAATAAGTGTGAAGAATATGCTGTAGGTGGATTGGACACTCTAAATTGGCCCTAGATGTGCGTGTGTATGTGTGCCTTCTGTGGAAGGTTGGGCACCGGGCTGGCAACTCGACACCGTAAAACTCCACTGCCAATCATGAGCAGACAGGTGATTCGCTGTGGCGACCCCTAACTGGGAAAAGCCGAAAGAAGAAGAAGAAGTGAAGAATATCTTTCTACAAACCTTTGACAGCTCAATGCCTTTTTCAACATTACCTCAAATTGTCGAGGCTGCACATGTCTACCATTCAAAAATGAAAAACTAAATCACTCCAACTAAACAAAGCCAATTTCCTCCAATAGAAAACCCACCTGACTTGACATAGCAAACCATCTCTTTGCCTTTTTAAGATAACGTATTGTCCTCTCTCCACTTGGTCAGTTGTGGACATAGTCAACCAAAGCAAACTGAGCCATTTGTAGTACACAAATCTGATGAACTAAGACTGTCCGATACTTCACTAATCCTAAATGCCCAGTTATAAAGAAAAACTGTTAAAGGTAGTCCAGAAATCATAATCATCAAAGGATGTTAAATCACTATATGACCCTCTCAGAACAACCATCTAGAACTGCCTTCCCATGGGCAACCTTCCATCAATGGATAACCTCTAATCCTCTCCCAACCTTTCAACATTCTCCATATTAACTAATGCTTTATGACAGTCTTCTTCTCATCATCATCATCATTATCAGTCCCCTTTTTCCCATTTTTCTACATGGGGTCGGGGTATCGTGCTAACTGTCGCCAACTCTCTCGATTCAATGCTACACTCCTGCCTTCTTCAACACTCATGCCTGACTGTCACAGATCTTCTTTCACACAATCCATCCACCTCTTTGCTGGATGTTCTTGCTTCCTCTTACCTTCTTCCTGTCTGTCCCAAATCTTCCTTACCAGATTGTCTTCTGCTTTTCTGCACATGTGCCCAAACCACCGTAATCTGTTCTCTTTGATCTTTCCTGCAATTGGAGCTACATTGGCTTCTGTTCTTATGTCCTCATTTCTTCGTCTGTCTCACAGTGTGGATCCTACCACCTTTCTCAGGCACTTCATTTCCATCACCTCTAGCTTCTTCATCTGCTCTGCCTTTACTGCCCAGGTTTCTGTACCATACAGTAGTAATGGTCACACCACTGTCGTGTACACCTTACCTTTCAGCTTCTTTGGCATTCTTCTGTCATAGACTACACCTGGTACTCTATGCTAGTTGCCTGCAGCCCCTCTGATTCTAGCGTTGACCTCTTCATTCAGACTACCCTTCTCGTCAACTACCCCTCCCAGATACTTGAAGCTGTTTACCTGTTCCACTATCTTCCCTTCTGTCTCTATTCTCAGGTTCTTCTGAGTTCCCCAATTTGCTGCCATGACCACTGTCTTATCTGTGCGTAGTTTCATCCTGCATGCCTTCAGATTTGCATTCCATTCTCCTATCCTTTGCTGAAGTTCTAGCTCAGAGTCTGCCTGTAATGCCACATTGTCTGCATACTGCAGCTTTGTTGATCTGTCCCCTCCAACCTGTTTGCTAATGTAGTCCATCACCAGTATGAACAGCAGTGGGCTCAGAGCTGAACCCTGATGTACACCCACTCCCACTGGGAACCCCTCTGTGAAGCCGAACACTGTTTGTACTTGAGTCATCGGGTCCTTGTACATAGCCTGCACTAATTCTACCATTGTTTCTAGGACTTCAAACCACCGCAGTACTGCCTAGATCAGCTTTCTTGGGACCTTGTCATATGCTTTCTCCAAGTGTAGGAATGCCCAGTTGGACTCTCTCCTCATCTCTAGCTTCTTCTCAAGTATCTGTCTCAATGCAAACATCGAGTCAATTGTGCTGCATCCTGATCTGAATCCAAACTGCTCATCTCCCATCTTACATTCTACTACTCTGCATATCCGTTTATCAATCACCCTCTCCAGAACTTTCATGCAATGTGATAGGAGATTGATGCCTCTGTACTGCCCACAGTTTTGGATGTCTCCTTTGTTCTTGTACACTGGCACGATTATGCTTATTCTCCAGTCATCTGGGATACGCCCTTCTCTCCACACTGCTATTAGTACCCTCAGGAGCCATTTCTCCCCTATCTCTCCCAACATCTTTATCATATTTGCTGTGACCTTATCTGAGCCTGCTGCTTTCCCTGACTCATCTTCCTTAGTACTTTTCTTACTTCTTCTAGGGTGGGCTCCTCTTCTTCTCTCATTGTAGGCTGTTTCTGGGGCAGTACAGCTTCTGTGGGGTTTTTCTTCATTCAGAAGCTGCTGGAAATACTCCTTCCATCTGCCTTTGATGTCCTCTGGACTGGTGAGCAGGTCGTTGCTGGCATCCTTTATGAAGGGTGTCTGACTATCTTCTTTATCTTTCTTTCTTTGCCTTACAACCTGATATAGTTTCTTTGTGCCACTTACTGAGTCACTTTCCAGAAGTTGGTACAGTGCCTCTGATGCCCTATTCTTTGCTATTGCAACTTCTTTCTTAGCTTCTTTGTTAACAAATCAGTAGTCCTTCCTAGCCTGGTCAGTCTTTTCTGTCTCCCACTTCTTCCTGCACTCCTTCTTTCTTTTGATGACTTCCTGGACTTCTGCATTCCACCACCAGCTTTCCTTATGTACCTTATTTCCATTCCTGGCTCGGCCACATATCTTTTCTGCAATCCTAACACATGCTGTTTTTAGGTGCTGCTATTCTTCTTCAACTCCACCTATTTCTTCCTCTTCTTGGGGTGCTAGAGCCCTGAGTAATTCCTTGAACTGTTGTACTTTCTCTCCTGTCAACTTCCAGGTCTTCAGCCTGGTCTCTGTTGACCTTAGAGCCTTCTATGACCACTGCTTGCAGCTGATTGTGGCAACTAGTGGTTTATGCTGTGGGCCGACTGTTTCACTGGGGATGACTTTGCAATCATGGATTCCATGCCAGTGCCTTTTCCTTACTAGGAGGAAGTCTACCTGAGTTGCATGTTGACTACTCTTGTATGTGATCTTGTGACTGCCTCTCTTTCTGAACCATGTGTTGGCTACTATCATGCCATTTGCCAGACAAAAGTCTAGAATGGCTTCTCCTTCTTTATTCTTGTTGCCCCACCCATGTGGGCCTAGGCAGTCCTCATAGGCTGTTCTGTCTGTCCCGATATGTGCATTCAAGTCACCCATTACCAACACCAATTCATGTTGTACTGCTTTATCTAGTAGGTCTGCAATTGCTGTCTGAATGCACTCTTTTTCTCACTATCACAACCCTGCTGTGGGGCATAGGCTGAGATTATGAATACTTCCCTATTATTACACTGGAGTCTGACTGCCATGAGTCTGTCATTAATTCTGATGATATCCCTTACTGCCTTCTGAAGCCTCTCTCTCACCACAATTCCTACACCATTTCTAGCCTCCCCTCCCCCTGAGTAGTAGATTCTGGATCCCAAGCCAAGTGGCTTTGCTGAACTGCCCTTCCATCTCGTCTCTTGGATACATAGGATGTCCAGCCTCGCCTGTATCATCATGTCATCCACTTCCAAGCTGCATCCTGTCAGTGAACCTACATTAAGAGTAGCAATTCTCAGTTCATATTTGGCAGGTTGGTTGGTTTTACGTCCAGCTTTCACTCAACAGAGCTATCCCAGGTAACTCAGGCTGGACAACTAGACATCAATTTCACAACTGCACTCAATACTGCTAGGTGAACTCAATTGTGAAAGTACTGAATCACCCAACTCCCACCTGTACATCATATACTTAAGTAATAGCCTCTCAGACAAACCTCTCCAAAAACATCAGAAGTCCACAAAGCTGAATCAAAAGCTGGCTTTGTAGACCTGATTCAAGACTGTTGGATTAATCAATGTCTTACAAGCTACCAATCTTCTGCACCTTTCTTGGCACCTTTCCTGGTAACCTGAAAAACTGCAAACAAGGTAAGCTGTTAACAAAGAAATTCAATATGTCTGGAACATATTTCACAGAAACTGATAAACTGATCCTTGATGACTGTAAAACCAAATTTTACATGTTCATGTACCACCCCTTTGCCCTCCCTTTTCTACTCATCTGTCTTCTCACTCCCACTACTCTTACATGTTAAAAACTCTCACTACCTTTGCTACCTACTAACACATCATTCTTCACTTTACGGTCAAAGGATGGCTGCACCCAGCCTTTCATGCCCCCATAAGGTGAACAAATGAGTCGACCATATCACTGACCTTTCCCCTGTTATATGATTTAAATTTTTTCTTTTCTCTCTTTTTTTTTTTTTTTGCTTTGCTAATAAGCCGTGCTTATGTGGAACTGCAATGACCCTATCAACTACCTCTGATTTTCAGGGATATCCTGATTGTGATTCAAAATTCCCCTCTCATTTGCCTATATATACACTGCTGTAGCTTACTTAGTTTCAACTCTTTTTCATGTTTCTCCAGTTTTAACAGACCTCCACTCTAGTTATTTGCTAAAACATGAACAATACTACAGCATAGTGGCTAAATCCACAGCAAATCTGCCACATATAGCTCACTGCATTGCCCTCAACACTTAAACTGACTAGAATAACCCCATGCCTCACATTCACATAAGTAATAACACTGTACAAACAGCTAAACTACTCAAACAAATGTCCAAGTTGACAGTATATTGTTCAACCATAGTCGCATGGATTCAAAGCAGAACTCTTTACTCTTCACATAAATCACTTCTAAATGTATTCAAATCCTACAGCACAGCTGGTAATAATCTTATTTAACCTGTGTCACAAAAACAACTGCTTGAATCCCAAATATTATTTTAATCAGGATAAACAGCACATGGCTCTATATTATTTCCTGATGGAACCTAATCTACCCAAAATACGTACTTACCATAACAGGCTACTAAATAATCATCCCTTTTCTCAACTCCTTCTTCCTTGACGTCACATGTCCTGCCTTATCTATTGTTATCCTTATAAAAATATTTCCCTCATCTTATTATCCTTCTTGCTTTTCTCTTATATAATATACTGAAATATTAATTTTCACCCTCTCTCAAACCATTTTTATCATCACAAAAGTAATCTGTTTCTTTCCCCTTAATCTAATACAGCAATGCCTATTAATTGGAGCTTAAGTATTCTGAATTTCCATCCTAAATTATACCTGTTACTGAATTCTGTAATCTGCTTCATCTTAAGACCATACATTTCATGACTATATGAGACTGCAATAATAATTTTATGCTTCCTTAAATTCAATAATAATCAATATAATATTACTAATTATTGTTTTACTGCTGTGTTAGCCTACCAGCCACAGCTTAGACATGGTGAGGTGGGAAGTGGAGTGAAACCAACTGCTACTGCTGAACCTGTGCTACTTTACCTTATCCACACGCTGCATTCAAGTTTGTCTTCGCTATAGTTTAATTATTTGTATGGTGAGGGGAAGTAAGGGAGGAAACCCAGCTACCATCACTGGACCAGCCCTACAGCCCCTTTTGCTTAGTAAACCCTCTGCATCTGCATTTTATGTTTATATTACTATGATTAATGATGTCTGTAGACCTGTATATAATGCTGTCTCCCTGCTCCAATAAGATACAGTTAGTTACCCTCCACCCAGAGTGTGTGTGTGTGTGTGTGTGTGTGTGTGTGTGTGTGTGTGTGTGTGTGTGTGTGTGACATGCACACACTCTCCACCCAGCCCTCTCTTCTTCCTTTTTCTTATTTTTTTTTATTTTCATTACCTTACTATGATGCTTTAAGCATGGATTCCATCCTGAATAAACCTTCTTAATCAACAAAAAGAAAAAAATTACCTTTTTGAATGACACAGAGAATTATCCCTCCTTGTATACTTCTGCACCCTTCAATTCCCTACAGTATCTCTACCTTCCTCACTTCCTATCCACTTCCCCCAGCAAAACAGATCCTGGACAGACCTAAAATGAACACTACCTGAATAATCACCAATTAATAGAAGCAAATTTGCTAAGACATGGCAAACATTATCAAAATTGCAACTAGAATGGCTAAAAATTCACTACGACATAACAGTAATTCATTCTTAAGAATTCATTTAAATATTTTAATTTTGACAACATTTATTCATTTTCAAATTCCCATTTTATCGTAAAGGCACAGAACTAGTAATGGATATGATGCCATTTCATTGCAAGATACTGGTACACACACACACACACACACACACACACACACACACACACACACACACACACACACACACACACACACACACACACACACACACACACACACACACACAGTTTACAAGATTGTCATTCTTCCAGTTCATCTGTTGGAATATTTTCAGATACCAGTGGGAAAGAAGTTCCTAATAAAAAACAGCAGGCACACAAGAAGGGCTGGTAGACTCTACAGAGAAGGCATCCCAGCCCAGATATGAACTACAGAACAATACGCTGTGAAGCAGCAAACAGCTGAAGACCGTGCTGACAATTACGGCTCACCAAATTTATATACTGTTATTTGTAAAGGTGAAAAAGAAACATTTTAATGTAGACTGCAGAACTTTCAATATAAAATGTCCTCTTAAAATGACATTTTATTCTTAGACTGTTATTTTTTTTTTAATATCAGATAAACAACTATCTTTATTAAAAGGAAATGCAAACTACTTCAAAATACAACCGAATGAGTTATGAAAATTAAAGGTGTTCTTTATGATTTGTTTATAATGTGAGCTATATTTCTTTCTCTTCTATAAACTATACATGTTTCCTCTGCTGATACATTGTCAATTTATTTAACCAGTATTCTGATACTTTTTGTCTTTGCATAGTTTATTACTCCATTAAATCAGGTTTATGGTCATCAAACAAAGATGAGGATACCTTACTAGCATTCAAACATTTCAGCATACATTTGCAGAAACATATTTATAAAGAAATTCTGTTGTAGAATGTATTCAGCTATTTAACATAGGGAAACTGCAACCTTTGTAACATGTTAGATGTGAGAAATTATATGCACACACACACACACACACACACACACACACACACACACACACACACACACACACACACACACACACACACACACACACATATACATACTGACCTTATAGCTGATTGTTGGTATTATTTGAAGATGTCCAACTTGTATTGTTTTAGTCTTTAAAGGTAGATGTGCTAGACTATATGGATATACTATATATACACATACAATTACACGTATACGTGTATGCATATATATATATATATATATATATATATATATATATATATATATATATATATATATATATTGTGCATATACATATATACAGTTTCTGTCAGTGAGACTGCATTATTTTAATGGGATTTTTGGATAGAAACAGAAGAGAAAGAGTGGCCATGGTTGGAAACAGCAGTGGAAGTCCTTTCTGACCTTTATCTAACAGCTGGCATGAACAGAAACTATTAAATGTACCCTCAACATCTGATGTTCTAACATAAACTGATGCTAATGAAATGTCTGACATGTTTGCAAAGGTTGCATCCTCCTGATTTTGGATAATTGAATACATTCTGTAACCGAATTTCATTATTTCAAGAAATGCATGCTTAATGGTTAAACACTAGTAAGGTTATCCTCATCTTTATTTGATGACCACAAACCCTATTTAATCGAACACTGGACTATGCAAATATAACAATTGTCGGATGATTGGTTAAATAATTTGACAATGTATCAGCAGAGGAAACAAATTAGTAACCAAACTCAGGCTACAGCAACAGAATATATAAAGCAAAACAGGGGAGCAATGAAATTTTATTGATAAAATGAAAGCTTTTGCTCAGGATATAAAGAAACACAAGCATTTTATTATTATAAAGAAGAAAAACAAACTGTAATATTTCACAATATTTTTATAATTAATCAGTTATTTAAAATGCATAACCCTCCATTAGTTAGAAGGAGGTATTATCATATCACCAAAAAATATGATACTGGAAAGGTGATTTATTTTTTGTAACTTCTTCACTGTAGCAGGTCCCTGCAGCATCTGTTTGCATATTTTGAATGAAGTACCATATGTCAGAGATACTTTTACACAGACTGGGAGAAAGTCACCAAATGTAATTCTACTGCATCCCCTAAGAGTTTGTTGTTGTTGAGTGGGACCATTCATAGCAAACTTGGCCTTATAGAAAGTATTGGAAATGATTAACCTATAAGCCATCACCTATTTCTCATAAGTCAGTATTGAACAAGGGAGTTAAATTAATTTTGGAGTCCTTTCTTAAGATGCATAAAATTCTAACTGTTAGACAGTGACATTTTTGCTATACCAAATCTAAGAATGTAATCCCTGAAATGTGAATAGCCTCATGCAGTTGGTGCAGGTGATTTGACCTTTTCTTTTGGAGAAACGTGTAAGGAATTAAAACATCTTTTACATAGCTTGGGAACATTAAGTATGAAAACAGATAAATTCTGACTTGCGATTTGCTGTGGTGGGATTATACTATACAAGCAGTCCTGCATATCAAGCAGATCTTCAGTAAATAACAGATGCCATCTGTTTACAATCATAAAAACAAAAGAGAATAATAAGTTAAAAAGAAAGCTTCATGTGATTATAAACAGAGTTTAAAACAGGGCACTGCTTTCTTTTTCAAGACAAATGTGAGTACACTTGTTAAGTAAAAAATGTCACAATCAAGTTTTAACTAATACTTTTGTCAAAATGTTATCAAATATTATGCCACTGGATAGCAAGCATTATTAAGTCACATACAGAGAAGGGTTCTTACAGTAAAATGGATAGGAAATGCTACACAGAAGTGTGATTATTAAATTGCTTCCTGAAGACAGATACTGAAATGAAAAATAAAATATCTCCAGTTATAAAAGAGGCTGAATAAGCAAACATTAAAGAAATAGAAAATCGAAGCACCATAAATCATAGAAATGAGTTGCTAAATGTGAAAAGTCAATAAAAACAATAAACTTCTAAACAAAGTATCACCTTTCAGGTAAAAATGTTAATGGAAAGTAACTTGCTCATGTTGGTTATCTGGAGCTTATTCTAATGGCAAAGACCTCACCTTGGACAGGAAAGCAGTCCATGACAGGAAACAGGAAGACACACACACACACACACACACACACACACACACACACACACAGATATATATATATGTATATATATATATATATATATATATATATATATATGTATATATATATATATATATATATATATATATATATATGTATATATATATATATATATATATATATATATATATACATATACATATACATATACATATATATATATATATATATATATATATATATATATATATATATATATATATATATATATATATATATATATATCTAGGAGTTTTGATCGAAAGATCAAAAGTCAGAATCCATTGCCACCGAACACACTTTAACAAAAGCACTTTCATCAAAAAAGCACTTTCGGTAAAGTATGTTTAAAAAAAACCCCACAAAATCTACTTGAATGCAGGGGGGCAAACCCCCCTGCACCCCATGATTTGGGGGCTGTGCCCCCACACCTCCTCTACTTTAATATTCTCACTCCGTGGTCACACTACAGTGGGGAAAAGGGAATTTTCTCTTACCGCACCGTAGTATGACCGGAACAAGCATATTTACGTGAAAGTGCTGCTTCGGTGAACAGAACTTTTGAACAAGTATGCTCGCCAAATTGGGATTCGGTGAAAGATGCAGTCGAGCATCTGTATGGATCCAATATATATATATATATATATATATATATATATATATATATATATATATATAGGTCTACTGCTTTCAATCAAATACCACTTATTCAAAAAAGAGCAGGAGACTGCTCAGTTACGCGAAAGTGCACTTATTCGAAAGTGCAGTTTTGTGAACACTGCTTCTGCGAATGTATCGCACCACAGTGGAGGACAGTAGGAAAACATTCTATGTCCTCCACTGTGGTGCGGTAGTCATGGACCTTAGGGTTAGGGCACGGGTCATGGTAAGGGGATAGCCCTACTAGCTATCCCCTTACCATGTTCACTAACCCTAGATCTGACTCGCACCACAGTGGAGGACTTTCCTCCATTGTGGTGCGGTAGTCCCAGACCTTAGGGTTAGGGCACGGGATATGGTAAGGGGATAGCCCTACTAGCATGCACACACACACACACATGCTCATGCACACACAAACACGCACACTGTGAAGTAAAGTTGTACATGATCTGGTGATTCTCCAGACTGCCAAATTGCCACACTGCCAGAAAGTGTGTATCTGTGTTGTTGGGGAAATCACAGCGCATAGCACATGGTAAAAACCATAAATGTAGCTAGGGTGAGGTGAAAGGGGCATCTGCCCATGAAACAATGAATTAGAAGGCTCAATTGGCAGACTCTGATTGGTCTTCAGTGCATTGCATTTATGATCAGGACTGAATCACTCTAGCCCTCCATGTCTTCAGTGCATTACCAAGATTCAGAAATGAATGCCAGTATTGCATTACAACTCAGAAATGAAGCTTTGTAGCACCCCATGTATGGCATAAACTGTAGAGGCTATAAAGGTGAGAGGGAGCAGCAGATCAGGGAAATGGCACTTTATCTGCACCGGGAACATGAATAGGTAGCTACACCTCTGGTGGAAACTCAGGTAGACACTTTGAGAACATGCAGACTCATAGCAGAGGGCACAGCAGATAGGGACTGAATTTGAGGACTAAGCACTTTGAGGTTGCACTCTATGGAGAACATTGATATCTGTGCAGTAACTGAGACCTGGTTCAAGGCTCCAGAGAGCAGCCCTGCACTACCAGGCTATAACTCATACCACACTTTTCAGCCATGTAACCTGGACCGGAACACCAAAGGTGGAGGTGTGTCCATATTCATTAAGCATATCCACACCTCCAGTCTAGTTGCTCAGCATAATGCAGCCGAGGTTATCCAAGTGCAACTAACTCTGGGCAAAACTGCAATCCAAATTGTAGCTTGCTACAGATCACCCACCATGCCCCAAGATTCCCACTCCTGTTTTCTTGATGTACTGGAAAATATTAGGGTTCAACCAAACACCCTAATAATGGGCAATTTCAACTACCCCACCATTAACTGGGAAAACTACTCATGTACCAACTCCTTCACTCAATACTTTCTGGAATTCATAAACTACAATGCCCTGGATCAACTTATCCACACCCCTACCAGGGGAAACAATATCCTAGATCTAGTCATTACCAACATGAGTGACCGGTGTTCCACACCTGAAGTCAACGCCTCATTGGTCCGATCCGACCATAAGCTAATTACCCTAGATATCCACATCATGCCCCCACCCCCCATTAAGGAAACCATGATAAGAAATTTCTCCAAAGCCAACTTCATGCTTCTTAAGACAGAAGTGGTGAACTTCATGACACCCATGCAGATGGACAATACAGTTAGGACTACTGAATCCTACACAATTGCACTTTATATGCCCTTACATGAGTGCGTGGATCGTGCTATCTCAAACAGAACCAAAATGCTATCCTCCAAAAAAGAAAGCCAATCTGGTGGTCCCCTGCCATAAACAAACTGTACAACAGAAGTAAGAAACTGTTGCAAAAGAGAGTAAAATACCAAGAGTGGGGGAGCTCCCTGGTCAACCTCAGTAAGAGGCTGCAATCCCTGATAAAATCCTCCAAAGCTAGTTACAAAAACAAAATTGCTACTGATTCTAAAGACAACCACAAAGCATTCTATAGCTATGTCAAGAATCTCAGTGGCAACACTCAGATCTGCTCTGAGTTACAGCACAATGGCACTAAATATACAGACCCAACTGATATTGCCAACATCCTGGCAGATAGGTTCAGTGCTAACTTTACCCCCTTCTCACCCCCTAAAGAGCCCATCTCTATACCAGATGAATGCAAAGTTCCTGTAATCATGGCTGCACAGGTAAAAAACACACTCTCCAAAGCCAAGAATACAGCATCCACGGGACCAGACAACATGCTAGGCTGCGTTCTACATGAACTACAGAATGAACTAGCACCCCACCTAAGTACCATATTCAAGCATAGCCTCACCTCAGGCTTTGTGTCTGCTGAATGGTGCACAGTGACGGTTATCCCACTCCACAAGGGGGGAGCCACCACGGACCCCGGGAACTACTGCCCCCATTAGCCTGATGAGCCTGGTCTGCAAGGCCATGGAACATATCATCATGAAACTTATAAACAAAGACATTGGTAATCTCCAAATTCTGGACTCCACCCAGTTTGGGATTGTAAAAGGCAGATCATGTCTCCTAAACCTGATAGACTTCTTTGAAGCAGTCACCAAAGCCGTATACAAGGGTAAGGTTGTTCACACAGCCTATCTAGATATTGCCAAGGCTTTTAACACCATCCCCCACTCTGGAATTATAGATAAATCTCTATGTCACAAAATGGGTTGCCAACTGGCTCACTGACAGAACCCACACTGTGAAAGTAGCAGACTCCAAATCCAACTTCAGACCAGTGACAAGTGGAGTACCACAGGGTTTAGTCCTGGGTCCTCTCCTGTTTGGTATCTACTTCTTTGAAGTATAGGCTAACACAGAAGGTCTTTGGCAAATGAAGTTTGCAGATGACTGCAAACTAGGAGCCATAATCGAAACTCCTATCGATGTGGACATCCTACAAAAGGGCCTCACTGAGACAGATGCCTGGTATCAAAGCCATGGCCTCAAGCTCAATGCCAGAAAGTGCATTGTCATCCCCTTTGGTAAAAACTCTGTACCCATGAACTACAACATAGGCGGTAGTATACTTACCACCGAAAGTGTGATAAGAGACCTTGGGACACAGGTGGACAGTAGTCTCTCCTTTGATAATCACATCACTACAGTAGTCAGGAAATCCTTCTACGTGGCACACCTCATCACAAAAGGTTTCTCATCCAGAAAAAAAGAGGTCATTGTTCCCCTCTACTCATCACTCTTTAAACCCATTATAGAGTACAACACCCCTCTTGGTATGTACCTCACAAGACATCTACAGCAACTGGAAAGGCCACAGAAATACCTGACAAAGAGGATTACCGGCCTCAAACAGATGCCCTACGCAGACCATCTCAAAAAACTCCAGCTTTACTCCGTCGCATATCGCCTACTCAGAGGTGATCTCTGCCTAACATACAAAGCTATGTCAAACCCAGAGCTGTTGGACATGCTCCACTTAAAGAAACCCCAATCCCTCCGAGCTACACACTCTAGGGACCTAAACCTTGTCTCCACAATAAACAGAACATGCCGGTGGAATAGATTCCTGTCCCAGAGACCTCCCATACTCTGGAATAAACTACCTATCTATATCAAACAAAGCTCCTCATTAGCCCTCTTCAAGAAAAATCTTGATGATTGGATGGGAAATAGGAAATTCCCCCCGGGGATCACCTCTGTGGCTCTGCTCGACAGTGGCACAGGAAAATAATTTTCTTGGGTGGCAAAAGCCAGGGTACCTTTTTGGCTGGGCTTGTATAAGCCCCAGGATCGATAGCCCAGTACCTACCTATGAACCTATGAACCTAACCATGGCACTATTGTGCCATCTAGAAAATAGTTCAGCTAAATCCATGTTTTTGAATGACACCAGAAAAGTATAAGATTAAGCTCCTTTCTTATTTCTTCCTTCCCTCACTTCCTTTCTTCATTCCCTTTTTTATCCCTCCAATCCACTCTTCCTTCCCTTTA
>NC_056733.1:574959236-574969236 GCF_019279795.1 Protopterus annectens | reverse complement strand
GCATTTGAGCAGTAATTCGTAAATGATGTGCTAATCTGTTGTCGAATGCAACAAAGTTTAAACTGTATTGGTCACTTTCTAAAGTGAATGTAAGTAACAAAGCCTTCAAGCTTTGTGTAACCTTCTTACTGCATAAATCCCCAATTATCCAGTTTTAATGCAAAAAGTGGATTGTTTTTGCATCTTATTTTGTTGATAAGGATTCCCCCTATAAATTTTCTTGTAGCTGAAAACTAGTACCTTGACATCATGAATGATTGAACCCACAATGCATCAGTAGGAGTTTCTTACTTCTAAAAAGGCAAGTTATCAACTAGGTCTTAAAGGTGATGACTTTACATTGAAAATTAACACATGACATTGCAGTAGTGAAACTGTAATGTAAGTAAGAATTTCCAAATCATTGCCTAATACATACCATGACATAATTCTGTGGGTTCGGTTATAGGAAAAAAATCTGAATCAACAGTGAAATTGAAGCAAGAAACAATACAATGTGATCTCCATTTTTTACAAATCCAGTTACAGCTTTAACATGAGAAATATGACTGCGAATAAAATGAATTATAAAGCAAAGACATTTCAGGTCATGACCAATACACGTTAAGGACGTGGGGTAACCATTGGTAATAAGTTAAATTCTAGCATTAGCATCAACTAGATAACTAGGACATGTTTCTGTATTATGAAAATCATTTTAGATATTGAACACAGTCGTCATCAGAATGGTTCTGATGACATAGTCTTTATGTCCTGTAAGAGACAAAAGCACCCTACATTAAATGTTACCCCTTAGGTTGCACAAGTGTTTTTTTTTTTATTTTTGCCTGCAGTTATGGATAGCTCTGGACCCACTGTAAGTGCTGTTTCAAGGTGATGTTGTTATACAAGGAGAGTTGTCTGTTACTTGATAATCACATGTTTTGTTTTCCAGTCTTAAATGAGCGAACACAGTCCAGCACTACTTTATTTAGATAAATGGGTATAGAGATGGATAGGTTAGAATAAATATGTAGCTAGATAGCTGGACATAAGATAGCAAGTTATATCAGTAACCATATTTTGTAAGAGTCCTGTCATCCTCCTGAACATCCCCACAGCTAGCATGTTCTCTATAAAGATGAGAAGGGAGCATTACAATGGGATCCAGACCCTCTGCAAACAGAATTAACAAAAAACAGTTATGGTTGCCCTAAATAGATCTCATTTTGTGTATTTTGGCTACTGGTGCATCATTCAACAAGTTGACAGCATCTATAAAAATGAAGCAGCAGCTGTTAGATTACTGTCATATCATTTTTACAGGTAAGGAGAAACACTACAAGGATCCAATGTCTCCAACAATGCTAATAACCTTATAGTAACTTCAAGATAACTTTATCTCTGAATAGGCAGAAACTCCTGACATAAGAGAGCCTTGGCCTTCATATATATTCGGTCATTGTCAAAGTAAGGATCACAGTTTACAATAACAACATATACTGGATAAGGATAACCTGTCTCATAAAAGGAAATACTCTTTGGCTTACTTTCAAATCAACAAATTAGCAAAATATTAATTACTGACGTTTTAACTGTAGCCATATTGCATATTTCTTTTTTTATCATTTAGACTTTATATGTTGGGTATGACATGGTTTGATAAAGTCATTTAGCTATGACTTGCATGAAGAGAAGGGCAGTAGATATTTAGTGCCTGCCCCATGCCTTCGCATTTCCTGCTCAGCTAAGTTATGACAACAACTCATAGTTTTTCCCTCAGGGACTAAGAAACAGATTTCTTTTCAAACTGGTGAACCTTTATTTTCATCATATTATTCAGCATTCATTGTCATATCCAAGGGTATTTTCTGTGGTCATTAATTCACCACATACTTCTAACTATACAAATTGTTCTGCCATTGTATGAGCATGTGATCCAAGCTGTCTTGGTGTATTTAATTATTGCAACATGGACTTCAGTCACTTCTAATAATTTTATTTTGAGAATGACTGGGTCCATGCTTCAAATCTGCAGTGTCATTTTGTGTCTTGAATACTTCCATAATGATAGTATGCCTATTTGGCTCTATTATTACATTTTTTTCAAGGGTTCTTTTTTTGCAATGGCAAGTCAGTGATTTATTTATATGATTAAAGGAAAGCAATAAAGCCCTTTTAAAACATCATGTTAGTAAAAAAAAAAGTGCCATTAAAACAGCAGTAACATGTTCCCTCAAGTCTTTTTATATAAAACTTAATGCAGACAGCCTAAACTACACTTGGGAATATTGTGGAGACCTCTACATGCTCATATATATGTGTGCATGTGTGTGTTTTATATATTGAGATATATATATATATATATATATATATATATATATATATATATATATATATATATATATATATATATATAAGTGTGTGCTAATATTGATTGAAACACCCAAATCCCAACTTTTACAAAGCTGGTACCAAAAAAATTGACTTTGCAAATGCTGAAACACTATTACACATGAGCCGGCTGACAATCTTGGTGCGTGCAAAAACTTACACAACAAAAATAGTTTAAACCAGCTTTTTTTTTTTTTTTGCAAAGGGCAAGACCCCCTGCTCCTCCCATGTAAATGGTTCACCCCCACACCCCCTGCTGATTATATATACTAACTTTGAGATCATGCAATCTCAGAGAAAGGACGTATTTCTCTATCCCAAGAATTATGTGAACTCGCACACGTGTTGATCATTTATTTAGTGACCAAATTTTGTCATCTAAACAGATGTCAACCAATGGTAGAGTCGACCGACTTCAGTACACCTATATATATATATATATATATATATATATATATATATATATATATATATATATATATATATATATATATATATATATATATATATATATATATATATATATATATATATATATATATATATATATATATATAGTTCTAGGACTGTTCCAATATTACCGAACACAATTTAGCGAAAGCACTTTCACTGAAAAAGTGCTTTCGCTAAACTTTGTTAAAAAAAAAAAAAACGCTAAATTAATGTTTATGCAGGGGGGGCAAGCCCACCTGCACCCCCCATCCCCCACTTTAATATTTTCCAAGATCGCACTACAGTGGGGAAGAGGGAATTTTCTCCTTATCTGCACTGTAGTACGACCTCTGCAACAGGCATACTTATGCAAAAATGCTGCTTGCCCGGCCATCAGTAATTCGGTGAAAAGTTTATTTGGAGATAATTACGGATCCTATATATATATATATATATATATATATATATATATATATATATATATGAAATGCTTCAATATTTTGCCAGTATTTTGTTTTGTTCCACACATGCTAATTATTATTTTATGCTACTGTATTTTATTTCTATCTCTATGCTGTGTTTGGAGGTCTCATAAATAGTTTCATACAACAACCAGCCTGTCAGCAGCTTGGAAAATGTCATCTCTTCTTTGAATATGAAATGCCTGCTTTTGCATGTATTCCTCTCTTGGGTGTCCCTTCAGATCTTTTCCATTGACATGACCTGCTGAGTGACTTTAACATCACAGCAAAATCTGCATGAAAAACATGATGCAGAAAAAGGGGGAAATTCTTCATAGCTATACAGTTAGGGTATAAAGGCTTAGGTTAAAAAGGCAATAAGCAGTGAAGGAGAAATTAAATATTATGCAAAGAGAAATATGCAGTCAAAATGAAGTCATTTGGGAGCAGTAAGGCAGGACTGTACTATTGAACTCACTTGCATGTGCCTGATTTTACATTGCCAATGCTAAGCCAATGTAAAATGATGACAAAGACACAAGAAACACCTTCCACAGCCAAACTGTACATGACAGTTAGCTGTCACAACCTCTAGACGTGCAGCGTGCGTCAGATCTGTTGGCAGAAGATGTGAGGAATCAAAGAGATGCAAGGGAAATGTGTTAGTGTCACGTTTACAAAACGCTACTTCTCCAAAAATAACTTATCAGACCCCACATTTTTCACAAGCATGGCTTGGTTTGTAGTACAGTTTTGCACTTAAAATTATTGCTTGCAAGCCGCATTCACTACTGTTTTTAGTTACTTTCAAATAGTTCTATAGTTCAGGACTAAAAAAGCTTTACTGAGGCTCTGTCTGCAGACTTGTGAAAGGCTTACCATAATATTTAGAAATATCTAGATTAAAAGATACCAATACTAATTATTGTAGCCTAAGAGGCTATTGTTTTTTAATACAAATAATGCAAATGTACAATGCTGATTAATACTGACATTATCTTAGAACTTCTCACCACCAGACAAAAGCTTCTAATTAGATGATGTCCTACTGAATAGTGCATTAAGTTTCAAAGCTATTATTCTGAAAAAAAAAATCAAGGGTGGAGAGACTGGTCTTGGAGAGATGGCTTCTGTTATCAACAGCTGGCAGCTTAACTCAAGTTTCATTGTTTAGTTTATGGCAAATGTGCACCACAAGCATTGAACAGCAGATACAAGGAGCATCTTCCTGAAGGCAGAAGAGGTTTTGTGGCTCTGAAAAATAATGTTATTACATCCAGAAATATTTGTAATTTTCTGAAGCCTTCCATACTGGTCTAAGCACTTTCAAGGACCCAAATGCAGTGGCCCACTGATTCTGCTGCATCCTTTAAACCATTGAGCTTATGAACGTGTGAGCTCTCATTAACTAGAACAATATTAACAGAAGATGTATAAATGCATGTTGCCCCCCCCCCCCCCCCCAGAAAAGTGAAATGGTGACATCACACACAAGGCTACAATCAATAAAGTTGACATCTGCACATAATCTCCCATCTACTTGGTGTCCTGTCATGCTGGCTTTTATATCACGACTAGTTATAGACCTGCTGCTAGCTAAGTTATGCTTGGAACTCATTTTCACTGTACTATTAAACACAGAGTTCACAGCTGTCAAGGTAAGACTGCAAGCATTCAGTTTCGTTAAGGTTAACAAGTTACCTCAGTTTTACAGTTTCAACTAGATAATTATCTTTGAAGTGCCGCTCTGTGTAAAAATATTTTCCATTCACCACAATGTAAGAAGAAAATATAAAATCTTCATTTAACATGATCAATATTGTTCAAATTCTCATTAAACCTGCTGTCATGCCAGGGATAGTGAATGAAGTTTTATAGTATATGACAGTGTTTGTCAGGCAGTATATTAGAAGAATAAAATGGATATTATGATTATGGGACAAAAATGGAATTCTTGGAATTTGCTTAGTCACTGACCACTAAGTTAGTGCATGAACCAAGGTTAAATTAATAGGTATCATCAAGCAAAAAATGATTACTAAAGGCAAATAAAACAATGAGATAAGCGTTAACATGGTATCCTGTATAATACATACAACTACTGAGAGAAGAGGGGTAGGATCTAGTTGCAATGTAGCTACATATTTTGACTAAATTGAAGAAACTTCCCTTTTTTAAGATGATAGAAAGTACAAGGTAAATGAGTCACAAGACCATTTACATCTTGCCAATACCCCACTTTGTACTGTACCCCCCTCCCCAACCAAAGCAGGTCAGTCTGAGAGTGAATTTATTGTCATCTATACAATCAATCAGGTTTAATTTGAAGGATGCTAGTGTGTCCCTTTGTTTAACTTGCAGTGGGAATTTACTGCAGAAGTGGGGTTAGTATTTTGGTAAGAATGTTTTCTGTCTAGAATGTTTTATTTAAATTCTGGTGAAGATTTAGGTCCTTAGTACTGATATTAGCGGAGATATTTGACTTGCTTTTCCTGGTACCATAGTTACTTTATCCCAGAAATCTTCTTCATTAGGAACTTCTCTGGTCTTTCCTGTTGCTTAATATGTCTAGAAATGTACATTCCAAAGAGGGCATTTTACTCAGTAGTTGGTCTAATTAGGTCTGCATGCAGTGACATGATATGTAAATACAAATCATCACGGTCAAAAGACGTTATCATTTATGCTAAATAGAAGGATTGTCTGACTATTGTTGCTACATGGTGCTGTAATGAATGGGTATCAGTGAGAGATATAACAATAATATCAAGTCTGTAGTAAGCTGTGGAGTTAGATAATTAAAGGTCCTGATTCTTTGTCTGTAGATTGGAGAAGTAGAGGCCAAAAATGAGTGGTCCGAGCACTGAGCTATGGGGCATACCACTAGTTATCTTCATACTGCCTGAGGAGGTGCCTTTCACTTTATTTATATGGGTTATATCTTTAAGCCAGTTAGCTATCTACCTCACTGTATATGTCTCTACTTTTAAGGCACTTAGGCACTTAGTTTTTAATTATGCTAGCATGGGATATAGTGCTAAATGTTCTGGACAGATCCAAATAAGCCTTGTGAACAGAATGACCATTGTCTACAGTTGGTGTGACCTTCTTGAAGAAGTTAACTAAACTGAGTAGGCAGGATCTCCCTTTGATGCATGTGGTATGATGTGAGGCACTGCCAGTTATGCCAGGAGAAGTAGGGCAGTGGATGTATAATTCAAACTCAAACTCCATAGATTCCACACTGGAATCAACTTCCTACCGAACTTACTTCCATTCCATCTACTATTCTGTTTAAACAAAAACTCAGAACATACCTCAAAAGCCACTGGATGTGTCCCTGCTCTAATCCTGACTAAATGTTGATTCCCCTCTTAACCCTTTTTTCTCACCCTATTCTGTTGTGCCTCCTCCTTTCTCCCCTAATCTTCCTTCCACCCTACATACTTCTCTCATATATCTCTCCTCCTTATTGGCTATGACTCTTTTCCAGTTAACTTGTATCTCTTATAACTCTACTCTCTCTCTCTATTGTTGTTTCTCTTTCCTCCTTGGTCTTCCACTTTCTCTACTTGCTGTTAAAATAAGCAATAATGTCCAATATGATGTTATTTAGATTATCCAGAAAGTTAAACTCCTTTCCTTTTTAGTAACAATGTACATTTCTCTTTCCTTGGTCTTACATTTTTTTTTCTTGTTTTAAACTATGAAATAATATTCATTATGATGTCATTTAGATTGTCTAGACATTTTTAAGTCCTATTCTTGTTTGGGTAACAATATTCATTGTCTAAGTCCTACCAGCCTGTAATCTGTTAATTGAGCTCATGATATATCTCTTATCTCTATATGTGGAGCTTTTCTCCCCGGGCCTCTACTGAAAATGGAAATATATCCAGCTAGACTAGCCCGGTTAACAAATGTAAAATAAATAAATAAATGTATATGTAACACATGCCAGC
Source organism: Protopterus annectens (assembly GCF_019279795.1). Lineage (NCBI taxonomy): Eukaryota > Metazoa > Chordata > Ceratodontiformes > Protopteridae > Protopterus > Protopterus annectens. The sequence continues at coordinate 574,962,008 of NC_056733.1, read as the reverse complement.
ATAGCTAGCTGGAGTGTTGTAAAGAATTCTATGTCATTTGTATATCAAACTGATTTGTACAGGTGGTTGTGTTTCAAATGTATTTGTAGAGCTGCTTGTGTTAAAAATGTACCAACAGTAGGGTCTTGCTGGACAGAAAAGAAATACATCTGCATGTCAGATTGTATTGTAATTGTTGAAATGAATATATTGTAATAGAGAATACTGGATGGAAAGAGGTTAACCTCAGTCCAGCTAACTTTGAAAAATAGTCTGAAATTAAATTACCTGGTTTAGGCCATAAAGATTGTATCTTACAGTTCTGACTTTAGCCAGAGACAAAATGTCTGAAAACTAGGACTAAGAATCCTGCTGTATTGTCTTTAGGGATGAACTAATTGCTAGTGTGGAAGGGTGGAAGTTTTCAAAATGGTTTTATAGATTCCAGATGCTATAGCATGTCTTAGAAAAGCCCTATATGTGATTATTATGACACATACATGTTAGATTCTGGTTCAGTTGCTATTAAAAGGGGTAGTGCAGTGGCATAGCTAAAGTTTGTGCTGCCTGGGTCTGTCTTTGAGTTTTCTGTCCCTTCACCCTCACAAAATCATGGTCAAATGGGGCCATCCATACACAGCTCTTCCCCCTGCAGCCATTCCAGTGTCCCATTATTTGGCTATTTCTCCCCATTTACAATAAACACTGTAATGTGCATACTGTTTTATGCTTTACTTCTACAATGATTATTTGGATTTAATTTAAAACTTTTATTTTAAAATTTATAGTACAAACACTGATAGACATCTGTGAAACAAAGCAATACAGTCTCACAATGAAAACAGACTTAGCATCAAAACTTCTCTGCCCTTGAAACTCACATTCAAAGAAAATGCATCTGGTCAGTGGCAGATAAAGTTTATTTTTGGGTTGTTTTCAAATTATAGGCTCCTTGCACATATACTTAGTAGCATGCAAACATACATGTGTTCTTTGATTCACCTTCCCAATTGCATTAAATTATATTCCTTGTATAATACAGCACACTTAGAGCATGTTTTAAATGTATTGTTTTTAACAATTTTCCATTAAGCAATAAAACAAAATGTATGAACTGATAATGACAAAACTGCCAAATTCAGAACATTTCCATCATAAAAGTCTACTCAAACTTCTGTCATTACAATGCACCAATATCAGTAAATATGCACAATCTCTGCAGAAATAAAAGCCATCTAAATAATTCCACATTGAAGAGATCTGTAACTAATGAAGAGGTTGCTGCTAGCAAACAACTTTATATTTCATTGTTTTATCTACAAATAAAATGCCTGTTGCAAGTAAAGAATAAATTATTTATGTTACATTAAAAATGATAACCTGGTAATATTGCAATAGGGAATGGATGACAAACTGACAACTGGTTCATAGTTTCTAGTCATCTAGGCATCACTCTATTAAATCATCTTCATTTTCAGTAATTCTTTGTCGTTCATATTTCTAATGCTTAAAGGCTTACCTGTATGTTATACTGACAAAATAAGAGGTAGACAGGAGGTGGTCAAGTTGTAGGAAATACAGAGATGCAGACAGCAACACAAGAACATAACATCTTCTTATACAGTTGAGAGTCAGTTATCCAAACTAATTGGGACCTAGGGTAGTTCAGATAATCAAACTGTTCAGATAATCAAACATATACTTGAACAGGATAAAAAACTTCTAAATATGTTTTTGATGAACATTAAACAAGTGTTTCATATACAAATTCAGTGTTTGCTGGCCTTGAAGAATAATTTGCCTATGTTACATTAAAAATGGTACTGTAAGCTGGTAATATGGCATTAGGGAAAGGATGGCTAACTGATAACAGGTTCATAATTTTTAGGTATCTCCTCCAGAGGAGGGCATTCACAGGACTGCAGCATCCAACCCCTTTAAAGTACAACACAGTACAGTATTAGCAATCCATATACATACTGTGGGAATAGAGCTTACTGCCTTCTGCATCAAAAGCAAGTATACTACCTGTTGTACTACTAGCAATGTTTTAAACTACTTTATCACAATAGTGATGTAATTTGCTAAACAACAGTTGCATGTTGCAAACAGACTTGGCATAAGCAGCCCTAAGCTCTTCTCTTGAAACTCTCAGCTCCTTATAAAATGCACTTGACACTCAACTATATCTCTTAACTAACTTTACAGCACAAGAAATCTAGAAAAATCCAAAATTAATTAATTCATTATATTGATGTGTACTGATTATGCTATAAAAATGGGACAGATTTAGCAGTTTGTTCTGATGAAGGCTTAATTTTTGGGCTGAAAGCATTAAACCTGTGGATTAAAGTCTTTTTTTTGTGTGACACAATGCTTCACAATTACTTATGGTTTTCCTTTTAATTTTTCAAAAGTTACACAAGGTATGAGACAAATCTGCAGTTTTTTTTCTTGAATTGTTTGTATAATCTTAGAAACCTGCTAGAATAAAATGTTTTGTGTTACCATGCATTTCCTGAAATAGGAAGACTGAAACTTAAATGGCTGTAATTATTTATTGAATTAAAGTCCTTACTGATTTGCCAGAAAAACACAGATTTTAAGAGGAACAGACTAAAAGTATGAGCCAAGCCAAACATTCCAGGCATTCTGTGGACTCAATTCCTTGAAACACAAGTGGTGGTAGGGGTAGAGAATTCAGGCTCTTACTTCTTGTACTTAAGACACAAGGTTTGAACCCAAGTAACAATAAACACCAGGTATCCCTAACTGAGGCATTTCACACACAGG
>NC_056733.1:574949236-574954236 GCF_019279795.1 Protopterus annectens | reverse complement strand
TGGGCAGTGTGAAATGGTGCGTTTATATCCCACCTGCACCCACAGTAAGGATGAGTGCTGTAGAGGAGGGGCAGGTGAGGGAACTATAGGTATGGAATTATGGGCCTAGGTGTGCAGGTGTTGGCTGGTGCAGTTGTATTAGGACCACCCCAGGGATGTAAGTAATATTCTGAAATGGGCATAGCTGATGCCCATACCTCTCAACCCCTAAGAGCAAATCCACTGGACTGGTCATAAACCACTGGGGGAACAATTAGGGACCATAGCTCTGAACTGTCCCCGATTTCCAGGGATGTCCCTGATTTCAACTCAATTTCTAACTCTGTCCCACTTAATCCCTCCTAAAACTAGTGACTTTTGGAGGAAAGGTGGTGAATTACACGTAATGAATAATGACAACAATTAAGAGTTATAAACATCATTTACCTCGGAAAATGTGTATGAATTCATATGCTCTGAGTCTGTCAATGTGTCAGGTTAATAGCACTAATAATTTAAATGTGTCCCTGATGTTGTTATGATGTGTCCCTGATTTAGTTGATATTTAACCCAATTGTATGAGAGGTCTGATAGGGACAGAAAGCACATATTCCACTGACAACCTTAGAAAGATGATAGAATATTAGGTATGCAGTAGCATGACTCGGCTGAAGGATGTGGGTTGCAAAACCCAATTACTTGTTTGTATTGAAGAGTGTCAGTTCCCATGTATTAGCCAGACAGGTGCAGATTGTAAGAGGAACACACCAATCATATGAATCAAACTCTGGACAGGCCGCGGATTCCGTACAGTCGAACTGTATGCTTTTGCCTAATGGGCAGCCATTCCCGATATTGTAGGCATGTAATCTGATGTAATATGCATCACAATGTAATATCGTAGTCCTCACTCCCACCCAGGGGTGTGAGTGTGAGATGCAAACATCAAATGCAGTGCATTTGCAAGTATGGGAGCAAGCAGGTGTAAGCCTGTTTGGCCGCCAGTATGCGAGTATTACACTGTCGAAGCAATGTAGAGGCTAACTTAGTGTAAGAAACTATAACCGGAGGTTAGCATTGCTTAGCTCCACTCAAACCCATGCACACCCGCTCACAACTGCTTTAATGTGCCTTAATCACTCCGTATTCAATGGCCTTGTTCTGCCCAGCAACAAAATAAATGGCCTCTGCAAGGCTTGAAACTAGGACCCTGCACACACAGCTATTGTGACTTACCACTAAGCCATGGCAGATATACAGACATCAGATCTTATCACAAACATATCATCCAGAGCAGTCATTCAACGGTATAGGAAATGTATTCCATCATATAGATGTATGTGTGTGTGTGCTTATGTACAGATATAGATACATACATATATATACATATATCAAGAACATCCCATGTGACAACAAAGCATTACAAAGGAATGAAAAGGGAAACACCAGCAACACCTGTATTATGTAGTGGTATTGTCCTATGTAATATCAAGATTCCCTCAGACAGATGTGTGTCATTAATACACGCAAACATTTGTACATTGGCCAAATACATCACTTTGTGCATTTTCTTTACATTAACACAACAGTTCCTGCCCAATCATTATGTGAGAACAGTACTCTTGCAAGGTGCTGTGTGCAACTTCATTATCATGAAAAAGGTAAATGGGGTAACCATCGAGGGTCCAGTAGTGTTGTGTGCACAATGGGGCCATCTGCATCACGTGTACATGGAACCATTAGGAGTCATGTGTATACCAGAATCATGTGCCTGAGAGACAGGGGTGAGGACAACTGGAGTATGTTGTGATGCATATTAAAAGGGTTACATGTGTCCAGTGGACACGTTTGTGAAATGGACAGCTATGTATGGGGCAAATGTTCTAGGAACCAATTGGCCTTTTGTTTCCGTAGGGTAAGAGTGGGATGTGGGGGAAGGAGAGTAGGTATGCTTGTGGAGGATAGGTTGGGTAGGATGACAGACAAGTCAGCATACAGAGTCGGTATATGACAAATGTGGGGGGATACACCTTGGAGGGGGATGGGTGTTCGGCAGTCACTAGCCCATGAGCTCCCAGATGGAAACAATGGGATGGAGGTCCCCAGCCATGGGCAGCCACCACTGGTGGCAGTGTTGGGGGCTGTCTAGGAGGGGCAGGATCACCCTGTAAATGTGACACTCTGCCCTCGAGCTGGTGTATCTGGCCTCGAAACTCCTTAATGAGGCCCCTATGCACCACATCCCGGACTGTACGACAGCAGACATGTTCCTGTCTGGACCTGCTCCCAGGGGGGACAAGTCCTATCCTCAGTGGTGGTTCCACCAGAAGGTGGTGCAGAGCCAACAGAAGTGGAGGTCCAAGGCTGGGCCCCAGATGTGCTGGTGCCCGGTGCCATGGCCAGCTGAAGTGGGACAAGAGGTTCTCCCGGGACCTCCAAACCCATACAGCCTATGGTGTTGCAGTTTTAACACAGATATGGCTTAGTAAGAGTCAACAGCATTCAGGATTACTTATAACAGCATGCATAAATATGACCATCAACCCCACACAACAGATGGTATACATTTGCAGAGGGAGTAGAACACATTCATATATACTGTATGACATCTGTACAAAGTGTAGAAGACTTGTGACTGCAGCTAAGAACAGTGGCCCATTATTTGGCATGTCACTGAGAACCCCAGACAGTGTTTGCCATACCACTGTTTCATGTGACATATGTCCAATCAGGGATGCGATGGCAGTAACTCATCACTATTATAGCAATAACCGTAATCGCGGGATTTACCCACGGTTGGCATGGTCCCGGTTGGTCCGGTGAAGCCCGAGGGACCAAACAAAGACAACCGTGGGTAAATCCGCGACTTACCCACACCCAGAAGTGGGTTATTGCTTTATACTATGACATTATTTAAGAAAAGAAATAATTACTTTTCTTAAATAATGCCTCTTTGCTGCCCTTCGCAGCTGTCTGATGTACGGCGCATGCCTACGCACATCATCAGAGCTGGCCAAAAGCAACGGAGAAAGCAGATCCATTGCTTTTGCTTTTAAAGCAACAGAGATCTTGCTTGTTGATTTTAAACCTGTCTCGCCATGTTAAATGGGTTTAACATAGCGAGACAGCTTTAAAAATAAGCAGATCCGTTGCTGTTATTTTGCTTATTTTAAAACTAAAGTCCCGCTGTTAAACCCATTTAACATAGCGAGACAGGTTTAAAAAAAGCAACGGAGAAAGCAAGATCTTCTTTGCTTTTACACACTGTGTCACTATGTTAAAGGAGTTTAACATAGCGAGACAACTTACAGCTTAAAAAGCAATGGAGATCTCCATTGCTTTTTAAACCTGTGTTAAATTGTAGCTCTTTTAACATAGCGAGACAGTGTTTTAAAAGAGACTTATACTAATGGAAAAAGTCCGGGCGACCGGACCTTTTTCCGTTAGTATAAGTCGATTTACAACGTGCATGCTGGCCAATCAGCGTGCACGTTTTGGAATATTAATGGGGGGGTCATGGTATAATACCATGTATTGACTGCAATCCTCACACTATGCTCCTGCAGTTCACAGATGTGTGTTCAGTGAGTAACACAGGAAACAAATGGTTCCACACACTGACCACTCCAAAGATGGCCCTACAGATAGGGGTTCCCTCACAAACAGAGCACTGTCTTGTCAGTTTTAAAACATGCAGAATAGCCATTACTACACACAACTTGTTAAACTGGCAGTAGTCTCAATGAAGCATAGCTACACTTACATGCTGTAGTCATATCTGGCAGATCACCCTCCTGTCTTTAGGCTATTTCCCACTGTGTATGTTGTTTGAGGAACATCCAGATATCATCTGTAATGCCGCTTACCAAACACCAGATCCAGGTACCACTCACAGCGACTGTCATGGGCAAACACCAACATGATGTTCCTAGATATTGTACTGTGTTTCCATGCGATTGGCTATGGGAACATCATCACAGCTGTTCCATATGCAATCAGCTAGAAGTGCAGAGGCCATCACCTGATCATGACCATCACTGCCACTGTGCAGGTGTACAACTCCACATCCACCAGCGAGTGTGTGGGAGGGACAGACAGAGGCAAAGTACATCAGAGAAGGGCTTGGAGACTAAAACCTAAGCATTGTCTGTTACACACCTACCAGTACAGGGGTTCAAACCCCTGACTGACTAGTCATTACTCTTACAAGTGCATGCAATTACTCCATGTGCCACAAAACTGACATGTTGGTGTGCTGTAAGAACTTATACATGTGCTGGTGAGCAACATCTGCAACAGAGATATAGTAGACATACATTAGGTGTAGCACACATGACTGTCCACATGAACGGATGTCATTGTCAACACAACCACACTCTCTAATGGACTCACATTGACACACTTTGCCAGGCCCACAAATACACTTCCTAACTACTTTGTTTGCCACACTGCAGTAATGCACAGGTACTACATGTATCACAGAGGATATCTTGAGGTTCTATGGGCTAGGGCATGTGAACGTGTCTGACATCAGTCTGTATGCCAATGGGGAGTTATACTGGGTGTGACTGTGATTGGGAGCATCATACCTCACACACAGACACAAGGTGCCAGTACTGCCATGCATGTGTGCATTGCTTCATGGGTGTGTAGTGGTTGGCTGTGCAAGATGGCTGTACAAGGCTGGGTGAGGGGTAATCCTTGGCATCATGCCACCCGACAATGGTGTGCAGTGTGGTACAGGGGTGTAGTGTCTACAATTTTCCACACAGATGGGTATTGTATGAACTGTCCTGGCATCCTGGTTACCATTGTGTATGGCCATTGCTTTGCAATGCATGCCCTGTCTGTGTTTGATAGTCCTTGACATGGACATTGACTGAGATGTGCACGTCCCACAATAATGTACAGTGACATGTACAAGTGTACCTGGTTTGGCTGGCACATGTTGTGTACACAGACTGTTATCCTCAGATATGCCAGTACTGGCCTGGTGTGGCAGGACCTGCTTATAGACAGCA